>NC_035108.1:125483255-125787264 GCF_002204515.2 Aedes aegypti | reverse complement strand
CGATTAGCATTAGTCGTCTCCACGTCACTCGCGGTGAGAGCCAGTCGTCTCGACTCACACGCCGCGCAGAATAAGCACGATAATTTGGTTAGGATGGCGAACAGTAGCAATTTCGTTGTTGATCGTTATGAACGACGGAATGGATTGCTTCAGCCTCATCTGTAGCACTCGCACACCGTTGTAAATGCCAGGAAAGTAGTTCTTCCATCGCTCGTTCTGGATGGAGATGACATCGCCATACCTCATCATGTGTTCCCCGACTGTTGCGTGGAGCATGGAAGGAGGTAAATCACACACACGAACTGTTACCGCCTCACTATCTACATAAACGGGGATCTTGAACGGCTTATCATTGCACATAAAAACACGTTTAATATTGTGTGTGTTTTCATATTGCAATGCAGTGTCGTGATCCTTCATCTGGATGTAAACACAATTGCGGGTATTGTGTAATTGAATACACTTAACATCCGCGAGATTTAGCTTGATTGCGTTCTCCAGAAATTGCTCGACTTTTGCGACATCAGGTCGCACTGGTAGAACGCTAAAATCTACTACTAGAGTGTTTTTTCGAACACAATTCATTTTACCGCCGGAGCAAAACGTACGAAGCACAAGAGCGAATAGCAAACACGTCCGTAGGCTAAGAGCAAAGGCTGTCAACTGGAAATATGCTTATTATTACCAAATTCTCATCTACCTTCAATATTTTAAGACAACGTTCAACAACTTTTGGGAGACTCGTCAGAAAAATCTGGGTAAAATTCCTAGAAAAATATCTGGTGAAATCTTAGAACATATTCCGGAAAATTTAATTGTGCAAATCACTGAAAAATTCGTTGGAGGTATCATTAGAGGTATTTTTGGTCAAATTCTATTTAAATTCTGGGATAAATATGTTTTGAAAAATACTTTGATAAAAAAAAACTGGCTGAGAAGAAAAAATACTTTTGGAACTCTGTCAAAACTCCACAAATTCAAGGATGTTTTTTTTTGTAATGCATCTTATAAGAATTTAGAAAATTGTTTGATAAAAAATATAGTGAAATCATTGAGGAGTTTCTGAAGGAATTACTGCATGTGCTGCTTGAAGTACTCGTGGCTGTAATTCCTGGAATAAGTTTTGGACGAATCCAAAAGGATTGCCTGGAAAAACAATTTCGAATCCAAAAGGATTATCAATTGTCTTAGGAATTCTCGCAAACTTCTAAGTTGAGTACCAAAAAGAAAATTTCAAAGAAATATCAAGGAAAATATTTGAAATAACAAAAATAATTTATTTTAAAAACTCTGTAGATATTTGTAAAGGAGAACTTGGGAAACTCCTGAAGGCGTACCTTTAGGGAAAACTGCTTGGAGGTCTCCTCAGTAAAATTCTTGGTTGAACTATTGGAAAATTCCTGGAATAATATCTATAACTTTTCGAAATCTCTACTGCAATTTTCTTAAAGGCCCTCAATGAATTGAAGAGCTGTTTATATAGGAACGCCGAGTTATTCCAGAAAAACTAGAAAAAATCCGAATGGCATTGCTCAGAATATTTTGTAGAGTTGCTACATGGAAGCGCTGTAAGTTTCCTGGTGTAATAGCTAATGTAAAATTTGAAAGAAATGCTGACTTTCTTTCAAAATTTACATTAGCAATTTATGTAAGAATTTCATTTATTAAAATTTAGCATTCATGTGAGAATTTCTGAAAAAAATCTTTAACCAATTTTTGGATGAATTATTGCTACATTTAATGAAGTTTGAGGATATCTCTGGATATTCTGGATATATTTTTGAAAATATCTCAAAAATTGAAATCGAAAATAATTAATGTAAATTATGTAAATTAATGCCTATGCTTCAACTGTTCGAACATGAGTGACATTGAGGCATGCTTGATTCAGTTTGTAAGAAAAAAATGATCATGACTCCAGATTTTTTTGTCCTTCAAATTTAAGCAAATGGTTGAAAATCATTGATGAAGAAACTATTTATCAATCCAAAGCCATAATTTCTATTCTGTAATCTTAAAAATGTAAACCTTAGGGTCGCATTAAGCTAAAATGAGCCATTCATTAGTTGTGTTTTAAGCTGCTCTTTGGACATAGTAATGCCAATGAATCCGCAATGTACATTATACTGACGCATCAGTATAAGAGCTTAGGGCCATATAATGCACATGATCGTTTAAATGAAAGCAACTTACAAAACTTTTTTTCAGAAACACCACATAGTTTGGGAGTTTAATGCCATGGGTTCCCCGGGCACTTTGGCCCACTTTAAATCTGACCTTAAATGATTGAGGGACAAATAAGGGCCCCATATATCGCCGATCTACGTCTACTACAGAAACTTATTCTTGTCATATTCATTTTCATTTTGAGGTCTTACAAACTTTCAGTTTTAAAAGTTTTTAATGCTATGCGAAATGCTTATAGTGAGCTCGGGGCCCGGTGCGGACCGCACCCATCGCTACTGAATGAAGCAGCCTCCCCATAATGAAGAGGGAATAAGAATATATGTAGTTAGCAAGGAGTCCCTATTTTTCTTGACTCAAAAATCTTGACTTTTTGATTTCAAAATCACAGTATTCTTTTCTTTATAATAACAAATATCTATTTCTTTCTGTTTGTGTTAGAAAAGCTAACCCAGCATTAAATTTCATTATCATCAGATCAAGAAAAAAGTCACTTTAGTGACCATTTTCCTGAAAAAAGTGACTTTAGTGACTTTTTGATGGAAATAGTGACTTTTTAGTGACCAGCGTGTGAATTCCGGCGCACATTTTCTTCGAAGAGAAGAAATTTTCTTCCATAATCCACCAGCAAGAAAATTTTCTTTTCTTCGAAGAAAGTACGCGCCGGAATTCGCCTACAGGTCGAAAAAAGTGACCAAGTCACTAAAAAGTGCCTTGCTACTAGCCCTGCTATTTTGAATTTGAATTATTTTTCTTTTTGTCTATATAACTTTTATTAAGCCATCTATCCTCTGCAACTACTGTGGCTGTGAGCACGTTTCCCAGATTGTTTACATTTTGCACCCCATTAAATTATCCAATCGTTAGTAATCTTATTGGATACTGGAGGTGATCACCTATTGACACTTTTTGGGCGTTTTCATAAATAATAGTTTCAGTTTAATCGTAGTTTGGATTGAACAAACGGGTCAATCATGCTTTAATGATTGCAGAAACACAATTTTAAGCATAAGTTTAAACCATTTTCATTCAAAATAATCTGAATCAAAAATCAGCTGCGAGCCGGGCAACCACCACCCACAAATCCAATTGGAAATCTCCCACAAAACGAACCACCCAACGCAAAGAGGAAAATCCGACGGCTCCACGAAAACGTGTGCGTGAGAAGAGCATAAAAGCGCATGGTGGAGATAGGAGATGGGCCAACCACAGACAAACAGACGTCACACTCTCACCGATGTCCATCGACCACCTTTTTAACGGCCGATTCAAATATATGGTAGGTGGCCAATCCACCACCCGCAGCGCTCGCATCGTTTTTGTTCGCGTTTGACGTTTACACACTACCGCCATCTGTTGGTCCATCGGCCAAACACACCGATTTTAGCATTGGGCGTACATGTCATCGTGACTATGATTTTGATCAGGATTTGTTCTAAGTGTTACGTCTGTTTGTCTGTGGGCCAACTTTGGAGAGCCACGACTTCCGATCGTCTCGTCAGTAGTTCGCAAGGTGTCATTCAGTTCGGTCGCAGTTTGGTAAGTGGCTCATCCATACCGGAGTGGTGTTACAGTGTTTTTGTTGTGCCAACCCCCTAATTCTCCCGGGGGAACGAGGGGAGGACGCCCCCGTGGGTGTCAAGTGTAGTGGAGCCGATCGCGTTCGTGTGTGAGTGTGGGGGGCGCGTTACTGGAGCTGGAGTGTAATTATTTCCTTCACTCTCACTCTGCTCAGGGTGCATAGATAGGAGGATGTGGAATCAAACGTTTACTTGGAAGTCAAAATTAATATTGCGAAACATATTACACCCGATTCTGTTTTTTACAACATTTTTTGCAATATCGTAGAAGACCACTTGAGGGTATTAGAAATCATGTGGGAATAAATTCACTATTATTTTGAGCCAGCGACAAGCGGGGCGCTGCAAATCCCTGGTTTGGGAAGCCCGAGACAGCATATTCCATTTATCTGAAGCTGAAAACTAGGAAAATCTGTTAGTGGAATCCGATTTTTCTCATAAACCATACATTAGATTTTATTCAATGATGATAGTAATTTTTTTTTGTTCTATAAAATATACCGAATCCGCAAATTCTAACACTTTCAGCTTCAGAATATTCTGTTTTTCCTTGGAAGTATGATGATGACTGTCGTTCGACCCAAGGTCCGACCGCAATTTAGTTCACGATGGGTTACACGCTATGTCTAAACCAGCAGATTATGCAAATCGAATGTACCTCGGATTTGTTTTCGCTAGAGTTCAGTATTTAGTCTATAATTTCATAATCGGAAGGTTGTAAAATATTCTATCGGTGAAATTTTTCCCATATATTTTGTATGGGCTGAAATGTGTAGGAAAACGTGATTTTCATTGATCTACATAGTCTGTATATGGAAAAATAGCTTTAAAGAGAAAAAAAATCAAAATTTTACCGATGGAATATTTTAAAACCTTTCGATTATGAAAATATAGCCCAATTACTGAACTCTAACGAAAAAAAATCCGAGGTACCGTAATCCGGGGTATCATTGATCAGCGGGGTGACATTGATCGGAATGACTCATCTCGTAAAAAGTTCGTATCATCCTATATTGATGGAACATTTCCAAATCACGAATGGTGCTTCTCTTTCTTATATTCATAAGCTAATGTAAGTGGGGATTTTTGCGAAAATTACGTTAACATTATCCGTAAATTTGTCAACTTTTCGAAACAATGATTTCAATGGGTAAGGATGACACTACCGAAGATTCATATCTCACATAAGTTCTGCAAACGATATGAGCAAGGATAATGCGGTTCTTACTAAAAATGGCATCGCTGAAAACGATTCCGTTGTCAAAACTTTCATAAATATGCTCAATTGAGCAACATTAACGAATTACTGTAAAGAATATAGAATTCCCTTAGGAAATTGCCTACCTTTAGGCGTATTCCGTGGTTCGAGTTGTTTTTAATTTTGAAATAACTCAAAAAGTAAATGACTTGTAAACGTTTGGCTTTCATATTCGGCTGCGGGGGCCATGATTTAAGTAAGTAACGATATTTTCAATATCACCGAACGTTATTTACATAGGTGATCAATGTTACCCCATATCAGCTAAATCAAAAAACCACTTAAAACATTTTTTTAAACATACTTAAATCTTTCAAAAAACAAAATGCAGTATATAGTCACGAGCTATGGGTGGCAGTACTTATTTTAAAAATATAAAACATGCAACATTTGCATTTTCAAACAAAATATTTAAGAAATATTCAAAAAAATGATCAATGTTACCCCGGATTACGGTACATTCGATTTGCATAATCTGCTGGTTTAGGCATAGCGTGGGTTAGTCACAAACAATTTAGAAATTTTGAACTTGGAAATCAAAAGTAAAGTTCATCGATTTCATCATAACACACTAATTGCGCAAATCAATGTATCAACCAACTTGAAAATGATGTTCATAACACAAGATAACCTTAAGTAAAACGCACTGAAAACGTGTTGGGTGATGATCAATGCACCCATAGGCAGAGCCGTAGCGTTGCCTCATGGCGCCCTTGGCAAACCTCCATCTATGCGCCCCAAGATGGAATAAAACATATAATTTCAACTTTCGTCAAATGGAATTAAACATTTTGCCCTGAATTCCAAAAGTTAAACTACCAGAATTCTGTAACAATTTTATCTGGGATTTCATGAGGGGCGGTTCATTTATTACGTAAGGCAATTTTGTTGCAGCCCAGCCTATGATACAATTAAACTGTGTTTGACAAAACATTCTTAAAGTTCAAAGAAATGTAGTTATTCTTAATAAACAGTATAGCAAGCGTGATTGAGGAAGCTTTTACAGTAAAGCTTAGTAAAGTAATCTAATTGATAAAAACTTCTGGCTCATTCTTCTTTTGAATATAAAATCTAACGTCATAAATCAGATATATGTTTAAAAAAGTTTGAATGGCTATTAGAGCTTACAAAAGATGAGTGCTTGCTTAAATTTTGGAATTAAAAATTAGAGTAAATTTCAAAAAAAGTTTAATTGATTATTTATATTGATAATTTCAAGAACTTCTTGCAAGACTCTTCAACTTATAATTACGCAATCTTTTGAGCAGAGATGCTAGGTGGTTTTTTGAGAAATTTTATTTGAAAAAGTTTGAATCTCATACGTCGTATATGGAGAACGTTATAATTTCACTGCAAATTTTTATCTTGATCATCCAGATTTCTGTAAAATGTAGACTCAAAAATCTAGAATATTGAAGAGGTATGCAACTCTACTTTTGTGATGCTTTTAGCATACATTGTTAACAACCTTGAATTTCTTAAATTCTGCACTGTTAGGTTTACGATTTTTTCCGTTAGATATGTTTCCTCCAAAACATTGCCAATTGCTCATTTTGGCGCCCCTGGAGGCTGGCGCTCTTGGCGGGTGCCAACCTGGCCAACCGCACTCTACGACACTGCCCATTAGTGTGGGACAAAATTTAGATTCTCGCTCCAGTCCACTTTTTGGATTGCATTTAGGTCCCATAACAACTGTGCAAAATTTCAGCTCGATCAGTGAAACTAATTTTAGCGCCAGCCGTTCAAAGTTTGTATGGGATTTACCTGAGACGAGACTCGCGAAGACGGTCTTCTTTTTCTGTGATTGCTGAGTTTTTTTCTTATTCCACTTTGTGTTTATACCAATTATGCACAAGCCGTTCAAATCCTCACATGAACCTCTCAGCAAAAAATGATTGAGTTTGCATCACATCGAATCATAAATAGCCGTTTGCGTGAAATTTAATGCCAGCAAACGTAGCAGACATTAGAAATAATTAATCTTCTGCTTAGATTTATCAGAAACTTTGGAAAAACTGCTCCGCTGACTGAGGTTTTCAATAACAATTTACTTTGAACACAATACTTTTCACTTTTTCAGCCATAAAAACGGTGGGCTGCATTTGACGTTTCGTGAGAGGGGAATCTGGGCTGCATATGACGTTGATATTTTTCCTCTTCGCGAGTCTCTCTCAGGGATTTACTATTGGAAAACTTACTTTTGCAAAGAAAAATCGCCAGAGGTCACCCATTGACCTCTATAAAAATTCTGAACACAGACCTCGATAGGTATTTTTACGATGAAGAATATTGCCGAAGACCGCGAAACAATCCGACACTTGTGAAAAAAGTTATTCAATGAAAACCTAATTGCAAGGCGACGTAGATTAACACGTAAAGGAATAACAATAATAGCAAAATCAGGCAAAATTTCCGAATAGTCTATGCTCAATAACTTTTTTCAAAAGCATCGGATTGCTTTGCGGTCTTCGGCAATATTGTTCATCGTAAAAATACCTATCGAGACCTGTGTTCAGAATTTTTATAGAGGTCAATGGGTGACCTCTGGCGATTTTTCTTTGCAAAAATAAGTTTTCCCATAGTGAATCCCAAACAAAATTTGAACGGCTGGCGCTAAAATATAGTTTCATCGATCGAGCTGAAATTTTGCACAGTTGTTATGGGACCTACAAGCAATCCAAAAACTGGACTGGAGCGAGAACCTAAATTTTTCATATAACCGTGTCCCAGGCTACTGAGTTGTGTTTGATCCTTCGATCTTGACGCTTGCTCCTGCTGGGGCCGGTGATGAGGGCAGGATCAAACATGTCGCGCGTCGGTCGATTGAAAGTGAAAAAGTGGCGTGATCGCTTAGTTGTGTTTGATCCTTCGACCTTGACGCTTGCTCCTGCGGGGGCCGGTGATGAGGGCAGGATCAAACATGTCGCGCATCGGTCGAGTAAAGTGAAAAAGTGCCGCGTTCGATTAGTTCTTTTTGATCTTTCGACGTTGACGCTGTCAAGAAAGCCCGAGCAGTCGTCAGTTGTTTTCTCTCTCGGGTCGCGCGCCTATTTTCTCTGAGTGCTTTTATATAGCCGAGCAAACAAGTAAAGCTGAAAGTGGATTGTTGCTGCTCAAGGATGACGGATCTATTGGTGAGCTCGTTTCATGTTACTATTTCTAATCTATAAGATATGTATGACTGCACCTTTAATCGCTACAACGGTGAGACGTTAATATGATTTTTCAACAAACTTTGAAAGGTTCGGAACTGTGAGTGTCGACATAAACTCTGATTCATAAATTATTTATGACCAATTTTTCTTTTTCAAAACTCCTTTTTATTACCTTATTTTTTGTAATTAAAAAAACTTTGAATGGTTCAACACTACTAGTGTAGACTTGCGTAAGGTTCATTGTATTCAACAAACTTTGAAAGGCTCGTCTCTTCAAGTGTCGGCATCATTTTTCTCTACATAGATATTGATCATATCAAATGAAAATATTATATTTACATATAAGCATGTTTATAACTCACAAATAATTATTTATCATGGTCTAATCGCTTATCAAAGTTAATCCTGTGACCCAACGATCCTCCCCATTAACAAACATCCCTCCCAGTAACCTTTGTGGAGATGCAGAGGCAAACACGGTCTCCAAATAGCAAAGGTTACACACTAACTTTCCTTCCCTCAATCCCACCTGACTGCAAGGACGTGGCCGGCGCCGTTATTGACCATATATAAATAGAGGCACTGTATTATGCACACTGAAGAAGGTTATGGCCAATCCCAGCCGAACTTCTAGTTGATTCTTTGTGCATTTTCACTGACTTCAGTCAATCACGGAATAGCAACCATTGATATGTGTAGTCAGTCTATGCTAAGTTAAGGTAGCATATAACCGTGTCCCAGGCTACTGCCCATAGGTTGACGCATACGAATCTGAAGGCACAGACTGTGTCTGTGCTGAAGAGAAAAGCTTCAGGAACTTATGTGAAAAAATCTTGGAATCCTTGTTGTCGATTGTTGAATCAGTTCATAAAGCAAAACAAACGAATTTAATGTGTAACACACACGAAGTTTGCAAGAAAACCACTACAAATCGATATTAACGTGCATGAAACGATCCGTAATTTTAAACACACGGATTAAACTTGTGGATTTTTATCAGTGTACAGGTTCAGATTTACAAATGTGGGGTCCGAGGCCAAAGTCTTGTGGGGGCCTTTTTCTTTGTTTTTATTTATTTAGAGATAAGGGACAATTTCCTTAAAAACAATTACAGTTAATGTTCTGGGTAAGGTTCTTAATTAAAATGTATAATTACTGCGTCAAGAGAAAAAAAAATTCTAACCCAGTTTTTTTTTTTGCTCAAACCCAAAGCAATGTTCTTGAAAATTTACAATGATAGCCTTAACTATCTGGATGTTTCTTATAAAGAATTCTGGAAATTCAAATGAAAAAACTGGTTTATAATTTTTGATGTTTGAATGACGGATTCTTGAGCCTTGAAGCCCTCATTTAATTTTTAAAGCTTTGAACTTTAATAATAATGCGAACTATCTACTAAATTTTATCCATACAAATCTAAAAAATTTGTTTCAGTATTTTGCTCTGATTTTTCTCAATTTGTTAATCTCGCCTATTGTTTCGAATCACTTTCAATATTTATGATGAACGGGATCATACATAGGTGCTGCCACAGTCACTGATATCACTAAAAGCGCAAAAAATCTTAAGCTCAAATTTTCAAGCAATATGGAACCATATCAGATAAAACGGATGCCAAAATTTCAGAGAGGTGTATTTTGGTGTATTTTTGATATTTCTATTTTTATAACTATTGTACACTCCAATACAGTTAAATTTCCATGAATCAATTTTAAAAAGACCATCGACTTATAGAAATAACTAGTCATGAAACAAAAACTTTAAGAAATGGAAATATCTCATAAACACCAAAATATACCTCTCCGAAATTTTGGCATCCGTTTCATCTAGTTTTGTTCTATGTTGCCTGAAAATTTGATCATTCGATTTTTTGCGAATGCGATTGAGATATTAAGGTTCAAAAATTGCACTGGTTTCAGATTTTTCGTTCTTTCTTAATGTTTATGCGTCATACTAAAAAACAAATTCCGCTAGAGGCAGACAGGCAGACAGATCAGACAAAAATGTTATCTGACATACAGTATTGGGCAAAACATTTGAAACTTTTTTGATTTTCCATACAAAATGACCAACTTTGATAAGCTATATCTGAGTTATTTATGGACCGATTTAAATGAAATTTTGGCAGAACATCAGACATAACTTGAAATCTAACATATATTGTTATTTTTCCAATCACAAGTTCAAAAGCAGTAACGGTTTGACTAAAGTGAATTTTTTGACGATTTTTTATAAATGACATAAATAAACATTTTGAAGGAATAGCTTCATGGTATCTTCAGCAAGTTGTAGATTTTAACGAGATGAACAAGTTTGCTGAAGACAGTTTTTGTGTAGGGCTATCAGATTTTGATATAGATAGATTTGAAATTTTCCTCGAAAATTACACTTCAGTTAAACCGTTATAACTTATAAACTCGTGATTGAAAAAAAAAATCAAAAATATATGTTAAAATTTAAGTTATATCTGATGTTTTGTGAAAATTTCATTCAAATCGGTTCATAAATAACTGAGATCTAGCTTACCAAAGTTGATCATATTGTATGGAAAATCGAAAAAGTTGCAATTGTTTTGTCTAATACTGTAGTTCTAAAAAAATGCCAAACCCGCCAAAAAAAAGTTTATCCACTGGGTTAATCATTCTTTGCTAATAAAACAGTATAGGCTGTGTGATTTTGACGTCCTTGTTTATTTTCTAGAACATCACTGCTAAAGTTAGATTGTGATACCCTCTATGCGGACGATTTTTGAACTATTCGTTTATCGTTTTGTTTCATATTACAGACACTTAAGGCCTCAGTGAAGTATAACTTATCAAAAAGCATATAAAATAAATCATTCTAAATTATTCCACCACCGCGTCACTGATTATTGAAAACTCTTAACATTCGAATGATGGGTGAAGATTTTGATTCCCCAACATGAATAATTTTAAATAAATAGAAACATGTGGACTTCTCATGATTCTTTTTCCGGACGGTTCCTTATTTTTGCCTTATATTCTGGACACTGAATAGAATTCCGGACAGGTTATGAAAATCATAGAAAAGTAAAATCTTCAATTAAAATCACCAAACCACTAAAGAGACGTCTAAATCAGTTGAACATTATGAACTTCCATAGATATCTTTGCGAAATGCTTATTAAACCGAGCTTCGAAAATGGGTACTTTTGAACGAAAAAAAAATGAAACATTTTGTGTGAAACGTTTCTCATATAAAGTAGAGTGTCCGGAATTGGCTTGTTTAGGGGTATCCTGTTTTTAACATATTCTGATTCTACGTTAAAAACTGAGCCAGAATCCAAAGTTTCATAATTTTCCGTGCCCTGGAACTATTTTTAAAATACGTTTGAATTTCGTATGGAAATCGCGTTTGAATCACCCCTCGGCAAATTTTACTCCGGGACGAGCTGTCATTATGTAAATAGAAATGTCATTGAGTCGACGGAATTAAATCTATTTTAATCATTTACTATATCAAAATTAAGATAATAAAGCGCAATAAAATCGTGTTACACTTAGAAAACTGTGCTGTTTCGATCATGCTACAAAAATCTGCGAATTTTTCATCACTAAACAACCCAATTCAAATCAGAACGGTATGTCAGTAGATGGTTCTCGTTGTTACAAAACGCAGAATAATGATGAGCACCTCTCGACATGATTTGTGATGTTCAAAACGCTTTTACGAAATTGCGAAAAAAAAGTTGTACGCAGCTTATAAGAGATATGCAGTTCGAAATTAAAGAACGTGAAACTTAGATGAGATTAAAGGGTACGCAAAAGTCCACGAAAAGTGTAGTAGAGGTAAATGAATTGTTCACGAGGACAAAGTTGGTATCTGGAGGATGCATTCTAGTGTGGGACAAAATTTAGATTCTCGCTCCAGTCCACTTTTTGGATTGCATTTAGGTCCCATAACAACTGTGCAAAATTTCAGCTCGATCGGTGAAAGTATATTTACGCGCCAGCCGTTCAAAGTTTGTATGGGATTTATAATGGGAAAACTTACTTTTGCAAAGAAAAATCGCCAGAGGTCGCCCATTGATCTCTATAAAAATTCTGAACACAAACCTCGATAGGTATTTCTACGAAGAACAACATTGCCGAAGACCGCGACACAATCCGACTCTTGTGAAGAAAGCTATTCAATGAAAACCTATTGGCAAGGCAACGTTGATTAACACGTAAAGGAATAACAATAACAACAAAATCATGCAAAATTTTCAAGTAGTCTATGCTTAATAACTTTTTTTACAAGCATCGTCGACCATGTTCTGGTAGACGGCCGACATTTTTCCGACGTCATCGATGTTAGAACTTTCAGGGGTCCTAATATCGACTCAGACCACTATCTCGTTGCAAGCAAAATTCGAGCGCGATTATCAACCGTCTCGAGTTCTAGAAATCGACAATCGTTGCGTTTCAATATCCAACGCCTGTCAGCAGATGGTGTAGCAGCGGACTACCATCAAAAGCTCGACGAGCGGATTAGCGAAATCGACGAAAGCGTCAACCTCAGCGATCTGTGGGAGTCAGTCCACGGAGCAGTGAGCACAGTAGCGCGAGAAGTGGTAGGTACTGCTCAACGAAGACCAAGGAACGGTTGGTTCGACGAGGAGTGCCAGAGAATGACGAACGAGAAGAACATGGCTAGAAGCCGGATGCTGGTGTCTGGTACCCGTCAGAGCAGAGAGCGGTACAAGGAAGCAAGGGCAGCCGAAAAACGGATCCATCGCAGAAAGAAAAAGGAGCATGAAGAGGCAGTAATTGCTCAGGCGCAAGAAGCTATGGAAGAGAACAACATGCGACGGTTCTACGAGTCCGTAAATGGTGTGCGGAGAAAAACAGCGCCGTCTCCCGCCATGTGCAACGACCGCGAAGGAAACTTGCTGACGGATAAGACAATGGTGGCCGCCAGGTGGAAAGAGTACTTTGAGTCATTGTTGAATGGAAATAATGGAAGTGGATCTGGTAGCAGAATTCAAATCGATGACGATGGACAGGCTGTGGAACCTCCAACGCTAGATGAGGTAAAAAAAGCTATCAATGGGCTGAAGAACAACAAGGCTGCTGGGAAGGACGAGCTCCCGGCCGAACTTCTCAAACACGGAAGCGAGCAGCTGCACGAACTCCTTCACCGTATCATATCGAGGATATGGGAGGAAGAACAAATGCCTACTAGTTGGTTGGAAGGTCTCATTTCCCCTTTGTACAAGAAAGGGCATCGACTGGAGTGCGCCAATTACCGAGGGATAACACTCCTTAATTCGGCGTACAAAATCATGTCTGGAGTTCTGTTCAACAGATTGAGACCGTATGAGGAGTCCTTTGTCGGCGAATACCAAGCTGGTTTTCGAGAGGGCCGATCAACGACGGATCAAATGTTTACCCTGCGTCAAATCCTAGATAAATTCCGGGAGTACAACTTGCAGACTCATCATCTGTTTGTAGATTTCAAAGCAGCGTACGATTCAGTGAAGAGAAACGAGTTGTGGCAAATTATGTCCGAACATGGCTTTCCGGCGAAGCTGATTAGACTGATTCGTGCAACGCTTGATGGATCAAAATCAAGTGTGCGGGTGGTGGACGAGATTTCATCATCGTTCGTAACCTTAGATGGATTGAAACAGGGTGACGCTCTTTCTAACTTGCTGTTTAACATAGCGCTCGAAGGTGCTATCAGGAGAGCCGGTGTGCAGAGAAGCGGTACCATTATCACACGTTCTCATATGCTCCTTGGCTTCGCGGACGATATCGACATCATCGGGATTGACCGTCGGGCAGTGGAAGAGGTGTTCGTGCCTTTCAAGAGGGAGACAGCGAGGATTGGGCTCACGATCAACACCACAAAAACGAAGTACATGATAGCTGGTGGTCAACGTGGGTCCGGACGTGTTAGTGGTAGCGAAATGGTGCTAGGTGGTGATAAGTTTGAAGTGGTGGAAGAATTTGTGTATCTTGGAACACTAGTGACATGCGATAATGATGTTACCCGCGAGGTGAAAAGACGTATTGCAGCTGCGAGTCGGGCTTTCTACGGGCTCCGTAACCAGCTGAAGTCCCGTAGCCTGCAAACGAAAACAAAACTCGCGTTATACAAGACACTGATCCTTCCGGTTGTCCTTTATGGCCATGAATCATGGACATTGAAGGAAGTCGACCGGAGAGCTTTCGGGGTGTTTGAACGTAAAGTGCTGCGAACAATACTCGGCGGTAAACTAGAAAACGGCATCTGGCGGCGTCGCATGAATCACGAGTTGTACCAAGTGTATAAAGAGGTGGATATTGTCAAGCGCATAAAACACGGCAGGCTGCGTTGGGCTGGTCACGTTGCCCGTATGCCGGAAGAACGACAAGCAAAGATAATATTCAACAGAGAACCCGGACGAGGCCGCCGACTTCGTGGTAGGCCGCGCACACGATGGCTTTTTGCGGTTGAGGAGGACTTAAGGGCACTTAACGTTCAGGGCGACTGGAAGCGATTGGCCCAGGACCGAGCCCAGTGGAGAAGACTCATCCATTCGGCGCAGATTCATCGTAGCGAATTGTAGCCCATCAAGTATCAAGTAAGTACAAGCATCGGATTGCTTCGCGGTCTTCGGCAATGTTGTTCATTGTAGAAATACCTATCGAGATCTGTGTTTAGAATTTTTATAGAGGTCAATGGGCGACCTCTGGCGATTTTTCTTTGCAAAAGTAAGTTTTCCCATAGTAAATCCCATACAAACTTTGAACGGCTGGCGCGTAAATATACTTTCACCGATCGAGCTGAAATTTTGCACAGTTGTTATGGGACCTAAATGCAATCCAAAAAGTGGACTGGAGCGAGAATCTAAATTTTTCATATAACCGTGTCCCATGCTATTGCATTCTGAAGAGGTCGTCCATGTCCATTCTTCAGTAAAATGCCCCATTCCACTTTGATCTTTTCTTGTAATTTAACAAATAAGGTACCGCGGGGCAAGTGGGAACGAAAAAAACGATAGTTCAAACAAATTGTTCAATAAAATTTTCAAATGTCAATATTTTTCAAATCCAGCAACACAATCACGTTTTGGCAACATATTTGCTGGTGTGTACATGAAACTAATCGAATTATTTCGAAATTGTGAAAACCTTGGAAGAAAGTTATAGAATGAGCCAATGGACGCAGTTACCTCGCTAAGCGGGGCAAGTGGGACACATCCAGTTTCATGCGTCAATCCACATCAGTAAGTCAACCATTACAATAATAGGATTGATAAGTCATAGATTTTAATTATTAAGTACATATTTGATGTACATAAGGGATCAACCATAAAATACGTTACGTTTTAGGAAGAAACCCTTTATTTAATAGTATGTCACCTCACATTTAATATTAACTGAAAATTCTTCAATAAAAGCTTAAAGATGAATTAAACATGTTCAAAATATAACATTTATAAGTTGGTTATTAAAATGTAGCACATAAACAATGAATAATTGACGAAATTATAAATATGTTTTGTTATTATTTATATGCATGGCAGAAAACCACCTTATGGGATGGAATTGTTTTCCATCACTACTTAATTTGGTAGAAATAACAAATAAAGTTCAAATAACATAGAAAAGTAATCGTTCTCATGATGCATTTTAAATTTCAGCTGTGTGTTTGTTCAATTTTGAAGTCGTATTTCAAAAATAAAAAAATAATTAAAAATAAAGAATAATTACACTTTTAATCTCCCTCTTATGCAATTATGTAATTTGAGGTTGATCTTTTTTGATAAAAATCATTTGTTTGAATGTTTTAGTGCTACTCTCTAGCAAAATGTATGAAACGTGTACGAAAAGTTTTGATTCAGGTTTTTGTTTTGATAGGTCCCACTTACCCCAGGTACAAATATATTTTGGGGTAAGATAGACCATCGAAAATTTCATATGAAATGAAAACAAAATACTGGTTTATCATTAGCAGCTTGTAATAATACTAAAAATTATAGCTTACGGATGGAAACACGATTTAAAACACATTTATTTTTTTGCGAGTCAATGCAAGACGTGAAACGTGTCACAATTTGTCATGCAAGTTGAAAATGGCGCTGAACTGACAACTGTTACATGAACCACATGGTAATAAAATAACAATATGTTTAGTACTAAATACATTCCTTGTCATTGTATCTTCAACTTTCTAGAAGAATACCCCCATGAAAAACTTTTCCTAGTTGAGCTATGACGAAACGCCCCACTTACCCCGGATTCTCACTTGCCCCGGGGTACCTTATTAGAAAAAGGTGTAAAAAGAAATGTCTCACTCCCGGGGGTAGGGGTTGACGGAATATTAATTCGACTTTTCAGCATCAATCTTATCTAATATCTGGTAATTTGCTAGCAAAGTTAGTTGGCGTGGGTGTCTAGAATCGGTGTTTTTATGTCCATATATCACGTGAACATAAGCGGGATAATTTCCTTATTGTCGTACACCTATTCACAGGTTTAAGGCCGCACTTGACGTCATCATAATCATCTTCTTCTTCTTTTCTGGCGTTACGTCCCCACTGGGACAGAGCCTGCTTCTCAGCTTAGTATTCTTATGAGCACTTCCACAGTTATTAACTGAGAGCTTACTATGCCAATGACCATTTTGCATGCGTATATCGTGTGGCAGGTACGAAGATACTTTATGCCCTGGGAAGTCGAGAAAATTTCCAACCCGAAAAGATCCTCGACCGGTGGGATTCGAATCCACGACCCTCAGCTTGGTCTTGCTGAAAAGCTGCGCGTTTACCGCTACGGCTATCTGGGCCCCTAATCATCCTATCCATTTGAAGAAGCAAATCTCAAGAACCACTCCTTATATCGATGCAAAAAATTAATCACTATAATTCTATAATGTAGTACACAACCCATTCAATTTTCGCTTCATCGGTTCATTAAAATTCGAGATTTGCTTCTGCAAAGTTCGATAAAACTGTGTTCTCTGTGTTTCGTTTGGAGAATAGAATACAGTAAACACATTTTCCTGTAAATTTTCCTAATTTTGAACGACAAAACTGCCGTTGGAAATTTTGAAATCAATGACGGATCCTGCCCCCTTAATCAAATCATAACTTGAGGACTGCAAATTCTTTGTATAGCTTCGAATTGATCAATAAACCAAAGATTTTAAATCTTAAGAATTTAAGGTAGTTTTAAATGCAATTGAATTACATTGCATTTTACTTTTTTTTTGCAAATGTTCGATAATGATTCGAAACTTCTGAAAAATTCGTTCCATATCACGTCCCCCCTATCTATTGACCGACCCGAGACAGCGAGTGCTCGGTTGCAGATGTTTCCTCCAGTTCGTTCCATTCAGTCGTAGCCACGACGTCGAGAGAGGAACACGCGAGTGACTTAAACACCGTGAGTGGAGTGGAGCTAAGGTTGTTTTTTTTGTGTCGATGGGGAGTGATAGTGTTGGGCTTAGTAGCACTTGTAATTTGGAAGTTTGATCTGTTTTTCGTGGTTTATCCGGGTTGAAACTTGTGAAAAAGTGTAACTGAGAGTGTTGGTTACCAAATGGAGTGAATTGTGACCAAAATGGGGTTGATTTTTCCGGTTAAAAAAGGTAAAACATGGAGCTCCCCTTTTGCAGTGAATAGCAAAGGTGATTGAAGAAGAAGAAGGTGTCGGTGGTGTGGAGCTCAATAGAACATCACAGATCGGTAGTGGTGGAGCACAGTACCTGACGAAAGTGGTGGTAGAAAATATAACCAGCTGAAAGAAGTTAGCAATAATGTAAATGCTAGGAGCGACCGTGTGTGAAATGTTCTTAAAGATTTGCTGTTGAGCTGAGGGGGAGGGGGGGTCAAGGAGTGGGAGATAATGCATACACCCAATTTCGGTGTAATGAAATGCGGAATGTGCCTGCAATTAGGAAGGCAGAAGAGAGAAGCTTATGTGACACTACTAAGTCATGACGAGCAATGGGCTCTGCTGAGCAGCACATAGTGGAGTGTATTAGTTGTCGGTTCCAAAACAAGTTTCTGTGTATAGTTTGAAAGATGGTGTGTTCCCTTTCTGGGATGTTGGCAAAAACCTGCTGATTGGAATCGAGTTGCCTGTATAACTGCTGCGCTACGTTCGTGCAATGAAAAAGTATCACACCACATGTGGCTATATCGTCAAGGTCGACCTGTTCGATTTGGAAGTTCTGGGATACAAGCGGGTTTACAGTTAGTGAAAAGTCGACGGCTCAGTATTGGTGGATGGGCTGAATCGGGCAAAAATAATCAATAGTTGTTTTTGAATTCCTGAAGAAATCTTTAGATTAGTTTATGGATGAATAATGTAAAGTTCTTTAAACAATATTAGGAGAAAAGGAGCTTCTGGATGAAACCGCCGTGCGGAGCGACATTGGGCCTAGAGGGTAACTTTGACCACCCTTTTCAATGTATAATGTGTCTCATGGCCAGTATGGGAGTCAAAAAACTAATCCATGATTATCCAGTGGCTATTTATAACGCGTTCTTGAAGCTTGTCACGTAATTTTCATTATTCTGGTTTTATTGTGCTGTAAAAATCTTGGCCCAAAGCCACCCTTATGGCTCAATGTTACCCCGCCCCGACGGAATCTTAGAAAAGTTTTCAAAAGAAGTATTGGAAAAACATCTGAAAAAATATGCTTCAAAATTTAAAAACAAATTTTTAGGGATCTCTGTTGAATTCTTTAAACCAATTCTTCGAGATAGTTGTTCAGCAACGGAATTCAGCTGGAATTTTGCCTTGAAAAAACTTCAATAAACGATCAGGAAAGATTGTAAGACAACTTGAGTGAAGTGAAAGATTTTGTTCAATTTATTCATACGACATATAACTGCAAACAGACCAAACAGTCTGTTCGGACATACGCTCTCTAACCACCGGTTCAGAGCTCCTTCGCTACTACATCAGCAATGTACCACGATTGCTCATCATTCAGAGTCACAACGTAGGATAAGAACATTTTGTTATGTTTAGTGTTGTAATAAATATGTAAAAAGTGAATCTCTTTAATATCTCGTTCCGGGAAAGAAGTGTCATCTATCGAGCCTATCCACCTACCCTTTGCTCGATCACAGTCGAATATGTATCTTCAAAAATCTTAGTTTATTACGATTCATATCAACAAATTGAGTGGTCTGGAATTATCCCGAATAATGTCTGGAGATCAGTGTAAAACAGGAAATTTTATTTTCAAAATTGAGTCGACACCCTGATTGACCCAATTCCATATTTGTACATGTATCGTAAGGACGTCATTCACCGTTTATTTAACAGCATATCAAAATGTTATTATGTATCCGGTAGAAATCAAGACCAACGTTTATTTATAATTATTGTTTTCTCGGGCCCCGTGCGTACGCAACTAATATGTGAATAGTGCGCTGTGTTCATAAAAATCTTAAGAATGCAGCGCCACCCTAAAAAACTGATTTCAAAATGTCGAAAATAGGTTTCTTGACATTTTACACATTTTTTGTAGCATTCGAATAAAGTTGGAATGTGAAAAATGAATAAAGGCTTGAATGATATCATGGCAATGATACAGGTTTAGGGCGCCATCCACCACCGACTTTGTCGACAAAAATGCAACAGGACTTTTAGTTTTAACGCTGGGGTTGTTCCTATATATGACATTTCGGAAGGGACACTGAACACAAAATATACCCAAAATTTGAGTTTAAATCAAGGGGTGTGACAAAATCTCTAAAAAACGTAAAAAAATGTTTTTTTGTACTTAAACCAACGAAAATCTTTTAAAAATTCAGTCAACATGAGTTTCTGACCTAAACTTAAGCGTTTGGTACTAAAATTAAGACAGGGCTATAGGACCCTATTTGGATTGAAGTGTGCAACGCCATTGGAGCTTCTACTACACTAATAAGCGATTTCTTCACCACCGCTTAGGCCTTAAACCTGGTTTAATCGTATGGGTAAACCTGGTTTACGGCTTAAGTGAAGGTGAAGAAATCGGCCCTAAGAAATAAAAATAGTCACAGAATTACTTAAGTTTATGCATCATATATATAAAATCCCAGAGTTGTCTGTCTGTCAGTAACACTTTGAATTGTTTCATCGAAAAGTTTCACTGAAGCTACATCAGAAACATGAGAGCAAGGACGTAACGCATTTTGTATGAATATTTTTCAAATTTTGTTTGAGCTATAACACCTCAAGGACACCCACCCACCCCCTAGAGCGTTATGAAATTTGTGTATTATATTATGGTATTCTCAGGCTGCTTGGTCGTTCATAGAAGTTAATATTCAATGTTATCTTCTTTTCCAAGCAGCCTAGATAGCCGTGTAGTGTCGGTAGTGGTTGTCTCAACTGGCTAAGAATAACACTACGGATTGCCTGATCCTGTAGTAAAAATCTACTAATCAGGTAACCCCAATCCCAAGGTGTGATGCGACCCGTGCTGATGGATGAATGGTTGAGGGGGTTTAAAATATGCTCAATCGCTAACGGAGCCTGGAGAGCACCAGGGCGAACTCTCCAGTATGTAGCTCTTACTGCATTAGGGCGGGGCAATGATGCAGCGGACCGTCTTTCCCCAGCGACTCGTGGGACCAAAAAATGAGTGCAAATAATCAAACCAAAATAAAAGGTGTCGACTGCCTCCCTCAGTTCGAAAAAGGTGACGACTGCCTCTCCCAGTCGGACGAAACGGAAACAGAGAATGCTTTTGGTAAGCTTGGACTGACCGAAGATGAGCTTCTCAGTAGTTCGCATGAAAACATGGAAACCGACCTCCCTCTGACACTCCCGAACGACCCAGGACTCCATCCTTCGGTTGAACCAATGGACGACGAAGAGGATGGAATTACAGTCACAATAAACTTGACAGGATCGCAGCCATCAATCACAGGATCGAACGTCACCTCGGGTCCTATTGATGGGAAGACCGATCAACATCCAACAACAACAACATTGACAAACCATCAGTTTTACTTCTCTTTCAGTGACTTGAGGATCAATGTTTGTTAAAAACAAAAGGCAACTCTCATCACGGTGACTATCGTTCGCATTTGTGTCGTCAGCTATTTGCGTAGATTGTAAACGATCGTCGTGTACATCACTCTGCATATCCTCGTTAGTAAATGTGTGCCTGCTATTGGTTCCATCTAGTACTTTGGGCGTTTGAATCGGTGTAGAATGTCGCACTGCAGTGGTCGACAAAGGCGATGAAGACAACATTGAAGAGTACGATCCAATTGTCTCGATGATATCAGCTACTTGGGTTTTGATCGTTGCAATATCACGAGCAAGGGCTAAGGAATCAGCTTTATCTGCTTCCAACTTCTTTTTCCAGTCATCAAATGAACACAAACATCTATCGCAGAACCAAAGCACGTTTTTGGACAAAAACTGTAGCTGATCCATTTTCACATTAGCACACGTTATGTGGAATATTTTTTCGCACGGCCCCCCACACACGACGAATTGGCCGATGGCTGAATTGATTGCAAGCGGGCATTTAGCGCATCGCATTACAACGTTGTGATCTGTAGTAGGCATGATAAAGTTCACAGTTTTAAGATTTTAAAAAGTCTTAAATACTTTTCGCACAATGCCAATCGAACCGAGATGAAGTAATACGTTCCTTAAGCACTTTTTCAAAAATTTTCGTAATTTACAACAAGCGGAAATATACGATAAACCGACGGGCAAACAAAATCGATCAACAGCGTAAACAACACTTGCTCTTTTTTAAATGCCCCGTTAGAGGATTTAAAAAGTGTCAAAAAATTAGTTCCCAAAGGAATGCAAAATTTAGATTACGTTTCATACAAAATTGAACTGAATGTTAAATGGAAGCATAGAGCATTGGAAGCATCGACTTGGCCGTGTGGTATAAAGTTTCGAGAATTTATCCGCCAGAGCACTCCTTGGAAACCCATAAGCCCATGTTAAAACGTATTTCTATTTTGTTTGTCAATCACGTATGATAAATTATGTTTCGTTTGTATGATTTATGTCGGTATGATATGTACTTTATCACATTTTTTTTTCTTATCAGTATGTTTATGTTTATGTAGAATTCTCTTGTATGTTATCAGTACGAAATGGATTGTATTTGTGTTATATTAGATTAAGTACATTCAATTAGACTCGGGGAAGTCAGTTGAATAAGAATCAAATAAATAAATGACGCGAACAAACAAAAACTTACTGGCACCAAAAAGATCACTCGGAGCCAAAGGAAGCAGCTAAAAGCACTCCGACAAAGTGGGTTAAGCCGCCCTGAGGCCCTATCCAGAATCACGGGGGGTGAGGCTATGGTGTCAACTCCTTCGAAACGCACTCGGCAGGACCTTGACAAGTCTACAAATGCTGAAGAAGAACATAAGCAGAAACGGATGAAACAACACCTGAATCCGAGAAAGCGCGTTGGGCAACAGGAAACCAACAGCTCAACAGCCTCGACGATCAACAAACCCCCACCAGAAGATAAAAAACAGACTAGTCTAAGCTACGGTGAAATTACCAGTCGCAGGAGAGTCGGAATAATCCCAAAAGACTTCCCCACGACCCAACTTTCAACGACTCAGCTGGACGTTCTCCAGGAGGCACTGCTGCTTCGGGTTGAACAACAACGGAACGCGACAATGAAGCCCAAGTTCTCTAACCTTATCTACAAGTCTGGCCATATGGTTCTTATTTGTAAGGATCAGGAGACTGCGGAATGGGTAAAGGAGATAACACCTGCATTAAATCCCCTGGAAGGCGTTGAGTTGGTTGCAATGGATGAGGATAAGATTCAACGTCCAGAACTGATTCGAGCCTTCTTCCCTCAAAGCGCACAATACACCGATGATCGTATCAAAGTTCTCATCGAGAGTCAGAACGATCTGATAACCAACAACTGGCGTGTCATGCAACGGCTCACTCCTAACAACAAGCATGTGGTGTGGGTCTTTAATGTAGATGGACCGTCCATGGAAAAACTCATTCAATCCAAGTTCATCCTCAACTACCGCTTTGGAGAAATACAGTTGAGGAAAGTAAAGAGCACAACCCCAAACTCCAATGACAATCCAACTGGACAGCCGACCCAAGAGAAATCTGAGGAGGCCTCTAGTAGCATCCCACAACCAACTCCCACCATACAGGCTAGCTTGTCTTCCTCTGATGGAAAAGATGCATATTTGACCTCACTTCCTGGCCCAAGCGGTGTCACCTCAATGGCTCCCAATAAGGGCAGTGGAAATGTCAAAAGTGTAAAATTGACCACAGGGGATAAGCCAGCAGGCCTAGGTAAGGGAAAGGACAAAAACCAAAATCTAAGACATCCCCCAAAATCAAAAGTTGATGATCCGCAACATCCAAAGAAGGACGGCAAACGTCCGGAAAATGCGGAACGCCTCAGCAATGATTAAAATCCTCCAAGTGAATCTCCATCATGCTCAGTGCGCAACAGATGTGCTTTGCAGGAGATTCACAAAAGAACACCTTTCCGTGGCACTGATTCAAGAGCCATGGGTCAACAAAACTCGAATACAAGGTATTCAACTAAACTCGTGTAGGTTGGTATATGATGACAGCCAGCTCTCTCCCAGAGCAGCTATTCTAATACGCAATGATACTAAATATTTTCCAATTACAGAATTCATCAAAAGGGACATCGTGGCGGTCAGGATGGAGGTTTCTACTGCTAGGGGCAGTACTGAGATCATTATGGTTTCGGCGTATTTCCCTGGCGACGCAGAAGACATTCCTCCTCCAGAGATGGCTGCTCTTGTCTCTTACAGTCAAAAACACAACATCCCCTTCGTCATCGGTTGTGACGCCAATGCTCATCACCTTGTATGGGGAAGTACAAACACAAATATCAGAGGTGAGCATCTTTTGCAGTTTCTTTCCTCCAAAAATATTGACATATGCAATGTCGGTGATAAGCCTACATTTGAAAACATCTTACGACAAGAAGTCCTTGATCTGACTTTATGCAGTCAATCCATCTCGGATAAAATAAAAAACTGGCATGTTTCTAATGAAATATCTATGTCAGACCATAAACATATAGTCTTCGAGTGGGAAGGGGGTCTAATGATTCAAAAGTCGTTTAAAGATCCCAAGAAAACTGATTGGGAAACCTACTCAGCTATTCTCCGTTCTGAAGACTATATAATAGAGCCGAATATTCAGACTATTATACAGTTAGAAGCAGCTTCGGGTTCTATTAAAAACAAAATTCTAAATGCTTATCAAGAGAGCTGTCCGATCAAAACAGTTAGTTCGAACAGAGATGTTCCATGGTGGAACTTCAACCTTGATAAACTCAGAAAAACTGCTCGGAAGGAATTCAACCGAGCCAAACGCACTTCTGATTGGAGTCTATACCGAAAGGCTCTGACAGAGTATAACAAAGAAATGAGACGAGCAAAACGGAAATCATGGGTTCTCATGTGTGAAAACATTGAGAAAACTCCCGTAGCTGCTCGACTTCATAAAACTCTTTCGAAGGATCACTCCAATGGTTTGGGAAGTCTTCAAAGGACTGACGGTTCACTCACTGTGGAACCTCGTGAAACACTGAGTGAAATGCTAAGAGTTCACTTTCCTGATTCAATCCCACAAACGAGTCTAAATGCTGAAGGTGCCAGACTTGACGTCTCACCCAAGTAACACCGAAAACATCTTCTCTGATACCAGATAGCAGATTTTGTCATATAAGAGTTATAATAGTGAATACCATGACATCTTGTGTTATAAAACAGTTATAAAATAGCTCCCAGAAAACAAATCATTTCAAAACGGTTAATTAAACTTTATGAATCGGAGATCATAAATTTAAGCTGAAATAATGTGTTTTTAACGTTTTTTATACAAGATACAAACACCGATTAAAATGTCGAAACTGATAAATCTTGTGTGCCATTTTCCAGAAGCAGAATAGTCTGAATCGCCATATTCATGCCCTCTGGAGAAAAATCAACCGAAACCGAAATGCAACGAAATCGCTAAGCGTTGGTTCTTGGAAGTCGGTTACTTTTCATAATGACAAAAAACAACTGGTTTGAAAATATTAACACTTCAGTCGTCTCGCTGTTGTCTTTTGTACAACACCGCTGAAAAAACCTCGCTTTTGTTCACAACAGCAGCGTGGTGGTTCTGACGGTGCCAAACCGCGCGACGACTGGAAGGTTAACGGGCAAGAATGTGAAAATATCGCAGAAACTGCTGAAAAAAATAACAGCTTTCGAGCCATAAGCGTCGGAAAATAAGTGGTCACACAAATCACCTCAAATAGGCATTTTTTTCAAGCTGAACACAAATTCTTCCAATTTCGTTTGTCTCTTCTTCTAGGATTCCCTATTTTAGCCACGAACTTCACGTATTTCGCTATATTTGATTTTACAAAGAAACACAAAAAGGTGCCAATTTCTGGCGGCTTTTTTGCACCGTGATTGGCACATCACATAATCCGGAGCGTTACCTGTACAAGGGACACCTGAAATCATCTGTCACTGAAATCAACATAATATCACATTGCTCTGGTAGCAAAAAGCACAGGTTCCTAATGATGATCTTTCACGAGTATCTATTAAAATAAAGCAGCTCTTTTCCCCTGTGTTGGCTGCATTCATTGTAGTCGAATACGCTTCCAAACCGATGAATAAAAAACAGCTACCGCACGAGTTTTTTCCGTAAACATTACTGCAAATTTTACAATGTTTACATTTGTAAATCGATGTTTGACGTTTGACGGATAAAAATCGATTCACTAAGCAAGAAGCTATATAAAAGTTGTTTGGGTGTTATTATTATTATCGAAAGAACAATAAAATAAATTCTCAAAGAGAATGTTGAAAAGATGTTCTCAAGATGTATTATAAACGTTATTATAAGTTTATCAAAAATGCTTAGTTAAGATGCTCTGAGGATGTTATTCCAACGTAATTTCAGCTTATTTCAGAATCAAAACAAAACCATTTCACATTTTGCCAAATAAATAATCTAGATTACAGTACCGGTTGAAAATTTGAATCGCCTTAACTCGAATCAATTGAAGCCGCATGTCGATGATATTAACCAGATAATTTTGTTAGAAATCTGGGTTCAATTCAGTGAATTAAGCAATCATGACAAGATATGTAAAAAATAAGTAACAGGGTGTGACCGATATGATCAAAGTAATATTAAAGTTGAATAAAATAATTGAACAGTTCGAACATTTTCGGACGGTGCTGTAAGATTGATTAAAAGTCTGCCATATTATGTTTTCGTAAGAAGCAAATTCATGAAAACAACACAATTTGGGTGGATTTGTATTATATTTAAGGATTATCAAAATGGCCCATGAATTATTGAAGAGTAAAATTGAAAGTTTCACCATTAATTTTGAATCGCATTTTAAACTTCCCAAGTATCGATGAACATAATCCACTTTCGTTAATCTTCATTTCAGTGATAATAAAGAATCATAGATATGATAACTTGAAAAATATTTTTCAGGTTGGGGTAGCCATGTATATTATGACGAAAAATTTGTTTTGATTTTGCTGTAAGTTCATTCGTTTTGTATATATCTTGACGTTGGACATTCTAATGAGATAGTGTGTAACACAAATGTGTTTTTCAAGTTATATAGCTTAAAAATAATGTCACAACAACCAAAACATTTCCCAGTATTATAAATAACAATCTTGTATCATATATACGTTATTTACACTTTCAAATATCTCAATTACAATAAATGAACTATGTCGCTCTATACTCTTGATTTGTGAGTACTGAAAAATAACATAATTAGAACAAATGATCACCGCAACTTAATTTTAGATCTTTATTATGTTGGGGGTTTGTTTATAAATCGTCGATTGCATGTGATTTTAACTAGTTGTCAGATCTATAAGATGTTATATAAGCCGCCATTTTTTGCGCTGTTTAAGCTTTACAAGTGTTAGATATAAAGTAAACACTACTAGAAGAATACAACAGAACATGTTAAAAACTTGAATTATTAACTCATATATAACTAGCTGTGTTACTTGGGCAGTTCCACACGGGTTCCTATCAGGGGACTCAGGAGCAAAAAGGGACGCAATAAAGGTTGCCAAAGAAGCTTTTACTCGCGATAGGGTTGTTAGGGCAGTGAGATCTTTCGAGCCATTCAAATCTGCTGGCATGGATGGAATCTTCCCAGCGCTTATCCAAAAAGAGGAAGAGACACTGATTCCACACATGGTAGAGATTTTTAAGGCAAGTTTAGTTCTGGGACACATTCCAAATGATTGGCGTCAAGTTCGAGTTGTCTTTATTCCAAAAGCAGGAAAAAAGGACAAAACCAACCCTAAAGCATTCCGACCGATAAGCCTATCCTCGGTAATGCTTAAAATCATGGAGAAGGTATTATGCGAGTATATAGATTCTAAATTTATGAAAACTATGCCTCTTTCTAAATCCCAATTTGCTTATCAAAGCGGAAAATCAACGGTCTCAGCACTGCACACGCTAGTGAACAAGATCGAGAAAACCTTTAATGCAAAAGAAATCGCTCTTATAGCATTTCTTGATATTGAGGGCGCGTTCGATAACGCTTCTTATTCGTCTATAGGTTCGGCAATGTTGAGGAGAAACTTCGACCCATGCATTGCAACCTGGGTACATGCTATGCTAGCAAATCGACAGATCTCATCTGAGCTGAGTGATTCGCGCATTACAGTAATGGCTACAAGGGGATGCCCTCAAGGGGGAGTACTATCTCCTTTATTGTGGTCATTAGTGGTGGACGAACTGCTAGATAGCTTAGAAAGAAGGGGTTTTGAAGTTGTTGGATACGCAGATGACGTAGTCATTATTGTACGAGGCAAATTTGACAGCGTTATTTCATCAAGGATGCAAATTGCTCTCAATCACACACTCTCCTGGTGTCAAAAAGAGAAACTAGGAATAAACCCTTCAAAAACAACAATTGTACCGTTCACAAAAAGACGAAAGGTACAACTCCACCCTCTTTTCTTGAACCAAATACAATTAGTTTACTCAAATGAGGTCAAGTATCTTGGCATCACACTTGACGCAAAACTAAATTGGAACACCCATCTTCAAACAATCATAAATAAAGGTCTCAATTCACTCTGGGTTTGCTCAAAGACCTGTGGTAAAACATGGGGTCTAAAACCCAGTATGATCATGTGGATCTATAAAACAATCGTTCGGCCTAGAATAACCTATGCGTCCCTTGTTTGGTGGCCTAAGACAAAGGAAGCTACGGCTAGAGCTAAGCTGAACAAAATTCAACGTACTGCCTGTATTGCCATAACCGGTGCAGTTCGTAGTACCCCCTCGTTTGCCCTAGATGCTATACTCAATCTGCCCCGGCTGGATCAATTCATAAAGCTGGATGCTGAGAAAAGTGCTCTTCGGCTAAAACGATCAACAGTCCTACTGTCAGGGGACTTAAGAGGTCACCTCAGTATATTAAACGAATTTTCGATAAATCCTATTGTTGAAAAATGTAGTGACTGGATGGAAAAAGTGGTAAACTATGACTCGCCATTCACGGTGGTCTTTCCTTCTCGTGAGGAATGGGAAGGAGGTGGACCCACCATTTCACCGGGATCTATTAAATTCTACACAGATGGTTCAAAAATGAATAATTTGACAGGGTCTGGAGTATACGGACCGAAAACCAAAATCTCTGTCTCCCCAACTAACATTCACTCATTTAACAAACACCATTATGACAGTTTTATTCAGCATCGTGTTTTATAACATTTTAATAATTTCCATGGCCAACCTTTGTTAAAGCATTGTTCACACAAATTTGGAGAAACTTTAAAGCATGTCGTTGAATACCAACTTTATTTTTCAGCTTTAAAAACGTATTACAAGCATTTAGTTCAGCTTTTATACGGCTGGTCTAAAAATAATTAAAGACTAATAAAAACAAAAAAATATTTCTCTAGGCACTATATAAATGTAGTGTGCACTATTATTATGATAGTATAACAATCTTAATTAAAAATCGCCTGTATACTGGATTCGAACTCGAGACCTTCCAATCGTCAGCGGTATGCCTTGCCATCTGCGCCATCCTAGAATTGATGATTAAATCGTCCAGTGCAAAATATAAACTTCTCAAAGCTGAATATTGACCATGTTCGAGCTTCTATTCGACAACGTCTAATCAACACATGGTACGCTAATCTACAACTGAACAAGCATATTATTCTGCTGCTGTTTAGTGCTGATCCAAGCGGAGTTCAGTCGGCTATTTTTAGCACACAGTGAGAAAATATATGTCGATGTTGGTCAAAATAATGTTTATTTACACAAAGCAAAAACAGTCTGAAATGATTAATCTAATTTCATAATTAGTTTTAGTTTGTTAAAAAATGATTAGTTACTTAATTAATTTTATGAACTATAGTTTGATTATTTTTTTATTTGTATTTTTCATAAACCTATTACATATGCATTGAAGTAAAAGTTCTCTGTATGAATATATTTGAATCATTTGAAGGGTTAGTCCTCAGAACCCACCTGAATAGAAAAATATTCGAATATCTTGATGCGATTTTTATTTTCTGAAATGGCCAAGTAAATCATTTTTTTTAGAGCGCAGTATTTATTCAGTTGTGAAGAAATGTCATTTCAAATGTAGCTGGCTATAGAAATTTATTTAATCAATTCTGTCAAAGAAATTTCTATTTTTCTTGTACGGAAAAACATCTCGAGCAGGCGAAAAAAGCTTAGCAATAGAAAATAATATATGGATAGCTTAAAGTGATATTAACTTGATAGACATATGATATAAAATATCTGGAAATGATATCTAAAATAAACTACTAGAACAAAATTTGCATGTCATATTTAGATTCTGCAAGATTTTACCAATAGCTGCGAGCTATTCATTAGATCTGCGTACATCAAATTTTTCATAGGTTTAGAAGTTCCAGGAATTAAATTTTGATATTGTCTTCAGATATTTTATCTCTTATGTCAATCAAGTCAATATCACGCTTTGTTTGTCAGTACTTTGCTCCTACTCGGAATACTTAGCTTAAATATTTATTTTTGTTTTTCACAATGATTCTGCATTTCTGGAGACTGATCATGTTTATTTTCTGAACAGCTATTTCAAAAGTTTTAAGAAAGCATAATTTATGAGCTTTGAAATGCATTCGGAACTCAACACGAATTTCGGATATTTTGTCCATTTTATGAAATTTAGCTATAGTGTGATCGCTTTTACAAGGCTTATTTATTGCTGAACAATGTGTTTGTTAATCGTCATTTTGGCCTCTATTGGATCAACTGTTCTCATAATATACTGAAGCTGAATTAGGATTTTATAAGATACTTATTTAGCTCTTATTCATGCTTATGTTAAAAATGTGGAAATAGCTGAAGTGCGACGCAAGTAAAACGTTAGTTCGTCTTCTAAATATCCTTTTATACATATACATTTGTTCAGTGGAATATTGGCTTTTTAATTGGGGGAAACATGTCTTGTTCAGCTCATTTGTAGAACAATCTTGACTAGTCGAATGAGAATCTTTGGAAACGTTTAATAAGTGGCGATTCAACTTTTGTTCATGCTAATGCATAACGTTGAACATTGATCTAAGTTTGTGTTAAAAAAGCACCTTCTCAGCTCTTTATAGAGCAAATTTTTTATTCAGCTACCATTACCATTATTGAACAATAATTAAACATGCATGCTTGTTTGTGGCTCTGAATTGTTAGTTGGGTCTCTTGGACAGTGGCCTACAGTATTTCAAGCAGAAGTCTATGCAATCAAGGAATGTGCGCAGCTGTGTCTGAAAAGAAATTACAGACATGCCACCATCTGTATTTTCTCTGATAGTCAAGCAGCGCTTCAATCTTTGAAGGCTTTCACTTGCAACTCAAAACTTGTGTGGGAATGCATTCTTGCACTGAAATCCCTAGCTGAACGCAATCGAGTTAAACTATATTGGATCCCAGGACATACGGGTCTAGAGGGTAACGAAATTGCCGATCAGCTAGCAAGGAATGGATCAACCAATATGTTCATTGGTCCAGAGCCATTCCTTGGCATTTCAAACTCTGCACTAAACACGGAATTGAACAACTGGTTGTTCGGTCAAATTCAATCAAATTGGAATACAGTTTCCAATTCGAATCAGTCCAAAAGGTTCGTAACAATAAACACGACACAAACACAAAAACTTATAGGTCTCAACAAAAGGGATCTCAGAACATACATCGGTCTAATAACTGGTCACTGCCCAAGCAGATACCACTTATACAAGATCGGTGTCGTCCAAAACACAAATTGCCGTTTCTGTGACGAGACGGACGAAACCTCACAACACCTTCTCTGCTCTTGCAGTGCACACATCCATCGTAGGTTCAAAATATTTGGCAAGCACTACTTACAGCCAGCTGATATTTGGAACGCATCCCCCAGGGAGGTGGTTAGCTTTATTAGGCTGATCACGCCAGATTGGGGGAACTACAACACTGCAACCTAGGACTTCTGCCCATCAATGGCAGATGGTTCAAAGTTCAGTCAAATGCGCAAAGTATTCCGGAGGCACATTTGCTACTGGAAAACATTGTGTACATAGAGTAATAGGGTATATCACAATAGTCCTAAAAAATGGACGCAGTGATCCCACACCCGACAGAAGAAGAAGAAGATGGTATTCTCAAATGGTAAACATGTCAAATATGGTTCGAAACATCTTAAAAATAAAGCCTAAGGTATATTCTTTTGAATGAGAAAGATTTGGTCATCATTTGGTACAGAAACTGCAATTTATATAGAACAACCTTCACGAAATTTGAAAAATTCGAAATAATCAATTTAAGCTGACCTCTCTCTAGAGAGAGGCTCTATAGGTCACATGCTGTGAGAAATCGAAATATACACAAATCGATCTGAAACTTTGGGGAATAGGGTCCTAAAGCCCTGTCTCAATTTTATAACCACACGCTTAAGTTTAGGGCAGAAACACATTTTTACTCAATTTTTAAATGATTTTCATTGGTTTAAGTACAAAAAACATTTTTTTATGATTTTTGAGATTTTGTCACACCCCTTGGTTTAAACTTGAATTTTGGGTATATTTTGTTTTCCGTGTCCCTTCCGAAATGTGCATGGTGACGTCACGAAAAATTCTCCTTCTCTGTCCCTCTTTTATCACGCTCAATTGACTGTCCTGCTCTTTGACACTCACTGCTGGAATTGTTTAGATTTTTTTTATATGGAGTTGACATTCACTGCTGGAATTGTTGACATTTTTTTTTATATGGAGTTTCGAGGTTAGGTCAGGCGTGCAACGATCTATAGGAACAACCCCAGTGTTAAAACTATATGCCCTGTGGCATTTTTGTCGAAAAAGTGAATGTCAAACAAGATCACAAGTGTCAAGGTTGATATTTGGAACCATTTTTAAAATTGAAATTAAAAAATGATATACCGTCGTTGGGGGTGACAATGGGTCAAAAAGGGATATATGCGATTTATTTTTTGAATAACTATCGCAATTTAACTCCGATAAACTTCAAATTTGGTGTGTATGTACTTTGATGGCACATTAACAACTGGTCAAAAAATTAAAGACAAATATTTATTCACAGCGGCACCACAAGTGAATGAAAAATGACCCAATCTCACCCCATAGAGGGGGTGACATTGGGTCACTGAAATTGAAATAACTTGTTTTTGAGAAAATGATTGCAAAACCATTCACAGCTGAAAAATATTGATGGAATACGATGCAAACAAGTTAAAAAGATATCTAAGATGTTTCACAAGTATAATAAACCCACTTTGAAGAACGATTATACCAAAAAATTGAAGATCTATGAGAAAAAATATGTAAATCTAACATTTATCGTCAAGTTTAAATAAATTTTCTTGTTTTTTCCCTCAAATTGTCTTCAAAATCTCATCACCATTGCCATGAAGCCTATTCAGTTCCCCAAAGGTGTACTGAAACAGTGATTATTTTAAATCTTCGCAAATAGTTAAATTTCGGTGCGACATTCCACGATCACTACAATTCGGGCAGATGGTGACGTCATAATCCCAATATTACAGCGATCCAACTCATTTGTACTTGGATGAGATGTTTCTATAATATGAAAATACTGATAAATAATTAAACTTAGAAAAAAACACCCTTTTGATAAAAATTTACGATGTTGTTGCGCACGAAACACAGTTGCTGGTTTGAGAAGTTGTCAAAATGCGTTGTATTATTATTCAATGCACGGAATACTCAAGTAGACTTGTTTGATGTTTCAGAGATGCTGTATATAGAAAGAATAAACACATCTTAATGAAAAAAGAGAACACCCGGCACCGAAAAATGTCAAAAAAATGGACTTGGAATTTCATTTACTATCGTTCTTGCTTGACCCAATGTCACCCCCATTTTCAATGTTTTAGACATCGTACCGAAAAAAATTATTTTTTTGTGGGAAAATCAAACAGATTCCGGAAAATACCTGTGATGTGTAATGAAAAGACTTTCAACATTCTACTAATACAACGATAGAGGCTAGAGTACATGCGTGATACTTTGTACAGGAGAAATTTAATGTTGTAAATTTTATCTAGTTTCAACATGCAAGTTTATTGATGTATTAAACAAAAACTACTATTTCTAAAAATGTATATTGTTATGAATTATGTGTAATAATATGTACCCTAACATATGAATTATTAATTTTAGTAATATTAGCGTTATTAGCTGAAATATTTCACAAAACATATTTTTCCGTTTTGACCCAATCTCACCCCCTAGACCCATTGTCACCCCCATCGACGGTAGCCGTTATTTGAGCGAGAAAACTTGCTAAAGTAGTTGCAAGAACATGCTCTTTCGTATTATTGAATATAAACATCTGTTATCTGTGCTTTATGTATCGTTTTAGCATCACTCCACACAAGGCGTCGATAGGCGCCGGGTGTACGCACGAGCCCAAAGACAAATTAAAGACCCCCATGTCCCTTGCAGTTGCCCAAAATTTTATGGCTCATAAGGTAATCTAGAATGCCGTTCAAAGTGTACTGCGATTTGTCAAACTTGGGTACCTTTTGCACTACCGAGGGACCAAATGCAGTACTAGAAGTGGTACCCAATCTGAGCCCGAGTGGGACGGACCTGCACGAGCCTATCGATCAAAGACAAATTAAAGACCCCGATGTCCCTTGCAGTTGCCCAAAATTTTATGGCTTATAAGGTAATCTAGAATGCCGTGAAAAGTGTACTGCGATCTGTCAAACTTGGGTACCTAGAAGTGGTACACAATCTGAGCCCGAGTGTGACGGACCTGTATCGATCGCAAGGTCCTTGGTTCGATTCCAGGTTGCCGCGAAAACAATTTTTGTTTTCAAATTTCGGTTTCATAAGGCAAATTTATAAATTTCAACCCGATTCCTTGTGGCAAATTTTCATAAGGGATTCCTATGTTTATCGATAGTCCATTTGCCTGAGTGTAGGTGACTTATTCTTTCGAGTGTGATTTCTCAATAGAGATAGAAAACTATAGAGGACGAATGTCGCTAGTGTTCCCTTTGTTCTCGTCCAGAAACATGTTGGGTACATAAGTGTCAAACTGCATACATTTTCACGTTGACATTTATAGCCCCGCCTATCTCCGTCAGCAAAAGATGTTCCGACAGCGACGCCAGCGACATTCTTCTTCTATGGTTTATTACTTCTATTGATTTCTCTAGTTCTTTGACCGGATTCCTCCAACCTTGTCGTTAACATGTTCTACTACTTCACTATACAAAAGCAAGTACTACCCCCTAAGTTTGCCCCTGCTTCAAACTTTCTCTTTTCGTGAAACGTCAGTGAGCTGTCATCAAAACAAACGAAAAAAAAGCAAAAAAAACATTAGCAAATTTTCTTGGGCACGTAAACATTTGCAAAAATATTTGGAATTTCCAGCGGAAAAATCGCTGGAAAACAACATTAAAAGTCTAGTTTTTGTCCGTGAATGTGCTCCGCGAAAAGTCCGAACTTGTGCTCAGTGCCGTGAGAGGAGGAGCAGGAGCAGGAGGAGGCGAAAGCCTTCTGGTCGTGAGTCAGCCAGCTCAGCAGCAGAATGCAAAAAATGCATCTCTCCCAGGATGTGTCCAGCGCTTTGCAGCAGCTTGAAATTATCAAGCAAACGGTGGAGGAAATGGACCCCAATAAGCTCCAGCTGAACGTGATGGACGATCTGAAGATGGTGCTCGATTTGCTTCAGGATCCGGTCTTCCGGAACATTGTCCAGATTCAGGATTCGTTGGCCGAGCTGAACAACCAGATTACGCAGCATCCGTCGATACTTCCGGGGGATTTCGACATTGCCAGCAGCGGGGAGTTGGTGCTGAATGTTCCCCCGGTTTCGGACTTGTTCGAAGCGGACTATCCGGATGAGCAGAGGGTACCCTCGGCGCAGATCTCGCCCGGAAGTCCTGCCCCTCCACATTTACAGCAGCAGCAGAAGGGGGGAATCATGATGGAACATCCGGCGCAACAACCACTGCCACCTTTACCCGTTCAATTGCAGCATCCGCCAGCGATGAAGATGACCAATGAGCTGATGATGGATAGCGGAGTCGGAGAAGTGAGTACAATCGGATTCAGGAATTGTTGTATTGGCACACTGTTTCAGAAATCGAAAAACGTGCGTTTTTAGTTTGCAATGTCTAGACATGATTGAAAAGATACGCCCTTCTGAAGAATAACTAATGATTTCGCTTTAAAAGTCATTGCAGGACTGGTAGCGAATCACTTTTAGGTCTTGGTTACTATTTTCGATCTGGTTACTAAAGTCACTATTTGGAACAAAAGCTCACTTTTTTCTGAGAATGGTCATTTAGATCACTATTTTCGTGATTTGATGATAAGGCAATGTTAGTCTGGATTAGCTTCCTAAACTTAAATAGCAGGATAGGCAAGTTTTTCCTGTTTTTAGTATACCATACGAACATTTTTTTTTTTTTGATCTGATAAAGTATTGAGAAAAAAATGAATTCTTTGCCAACTGGAAGAATTCCGATGACTGACAGAATGTCTGAAATTTATATGTTGAATTTTGGGACTAATTTGCGATAAAAGCTCTGGCAAAGCCCTCCCCTTGGTTATGCGACCTTGCCGCGATGGGAGGGCATAATCCATTAGCCCATATGATGGAAACCAAAGGCGTAACCTGTAGTGGTGGTATCACATTTCGGCACTTTTTGCTTAAAGCCGCGTCATAATTCATATGGCATAGACGCAATAATATCTCGGATGTGATCCAACGGACATTCTGCGTCATTGATAGAATTGATGCCCATTTCAAATAATTAATCTATTCGAAGTGGACATTAATACTATTGGTGACGTTCAGTTTGCCTTTTGCTAACCAGAATGATCCGTAGCCACTCTTACTATTAGCTAGCTAGATACATCGTTATCATATACGACGTAGGGAATACTTAGGAACTCTTAGGAAAATGACTAGTAGATTCACTGAGTAGAAATAAGTGGCGACAATCTTATTTTAATATGGTTTTTACATTGCCATAATAAGAAATACCTCTTTTGTAACAGCGGTATAAATAATCTAATTCCAGCTACAGTTTCGCCAAATTTAAAAGTAGAAAGTAGGCGTTGTGAATCATTGCATTTGCCACCGAAAAGTGAATCTTGTAGGAGACTGTAATAGAAGCCTAAGGTAACTTTACTCTTCAATATTCACTATAAAAATGACTATGGAAAGTAAGATGCTGAGATCGATCATTAGGGTACACTTGCTAGTTTCGAAAAATTGTTGAACAGACAAAGAAAGCGACTTTTTTTTAAGGATATATGAACGTAATGACCAATAAATACTTTTAAGAACAAAAAATGAAATTAACTAGAACTACTACTAAACAGCCTGAGTGATTCCAAGCAACAGCACCAAAATTTGGTAAATTTTTTAATTCATTTTTTTCTATTGAGCTGAAACTTTGCACAGTTTTCCAGTTCCATCTAAATCGTCATTTTCCGATATCAAATCTTCAAGTTGAGTCACGACTAACTTTTCAAAAGGGTGTATGTGAAAATGGTTCAAAAATATTCAAAAAGCTGCACAGCAAAAACGGTTCGTTCGATTGATAGACAACTAAAGAAACAAAGTTAGACAACTAAATAAAGATTCCAAAAAAAATACACACAGTAAAAAGAAAATTTTTTTTGCATTAAAAAACATAATTTTTGACACAAAAACTCAAATATCTCAAAACCCTATCGGAATACCAACGTAATTTTTTGAGGGAAAACGGTCCATTATATTAGCTATCTACCATAAAAATTTGGTGATGGTAAACCAATAAACAAAAAAGTTAAGACATTTCAAACATGTCACAATTTTCACATTTAGTAGAAATTTTTTTTTTTTTCGGTGTAAATTATTACGGGAACCGCAGTTTGTTGCTGATTTTATTGTTAAGGGTCTTGCGTGAATTAAACAAGTCGTTTTCATGTATTCATTAGTATTATGTATATTATATGTATCAATATTATGTATATGTATAAATATTATATGTATATGTATATATGTATAAATTAAAACAAATTAACAGATTACACGAAAATAAATTTTTTTTTACCAGGATATATTTTTTTAGAGTATGATCGATGAGTTTCTAAATGTTATATATAAACTTTAAAAGTTTTGGATTTGGGTATGCGTTATGAGATCATGAAAACATTTTATTAATACTTATTTATTTATTTATTGTTATTCAATTTTTTTACAATATCGAACACTTTTGCATCATTATCAGTACAGTTCAAGTATAGTTTTGCTTTAATTTTATTTTCTGACAATGGAATGAAATTTTTGGGTTCCTTGGATCGTTTTCGCGTTATTATATTGCTCGCTGAGCTCTGATGCCGTTAATTCGTACTCTTCAGTAGTAGTAAAACAAAATGATAATTTTGTTAAATCTTCTTCTTTTCTGCGATTCGCCCAATCAAATAGTTCTTTTGCAGTTTTAATTGGATGCTCACGTTCTTTGGCTAAACTTGCTCTTGTGGCCATGCGCTTTATGGTTCCTCCAATAGCATCACAAGGACCTTTGCCATGTGACGTAGCAAAGAAATGCCATTTTGCATCAATTCCGTACTTTGATTTAAATTGACATAGGCTTGAAAAATTCTGTACTGCGATGCTGCTCCATCAGACATGAAATATATCTTTCTGATTTCTTTATCCTTATCAACGCGTAAAAAGTTAATCATTTTGGCAATGAACAAATTTACAGATACTGAGTCGTGTCTTAAATCTTCCGAAATTACAATAAAACTAAAATGTTCAATTTGCGTACTTCCATTGAAATAAATAACGAATGGATGAATTGTAGCTTGTTGTACGTTCCAGTGATGGGACTGCACTTCATCTTGCAATACAAAGCTATAGTTTTCAGAAAAATCACAAATGACTAAAAATTCACCATCTTGTAATGTATTTTTCGTATTTTTAAAAAGCGGGATTGCTCTGTTTTAATAAAGTCGTGAGGAATTAAACTTTCTAATTTCAAGCAAAAAAAATGACACAAACTCATCTACAGGTTTTACAATAGTTTCTAGGTCACACCTATCCGTGGTCACCCATTGTTCAAATGATAAATGATCAATATAATTTTCTTCAAACTCAGCGAATAAAGTATTTTCCAATGATGAAGAATCTGGACAATCCGAACAAGATCGTAGATAGATGTTGTATTTTCACACAAAAGACTACCAGTTAACATTTTAATATCCTTTGATAAATTGATTCTTTTCAAACTATGTAAGATTAGGTTAATATTTTCGTGTGTTGTGCACACACAAACATTATGTGTTCCTGAATTGGATAGAAGCTTGCATTGCCTTGGACGAAGGCTTGCAAATGAGGAAAAACCTACCTTAATATTTTCGTTAATTTCCTTGAAGCGTGTATACGCTTCTTTCAAAGTAGTCATCATTCATCGTTTTTGGATTGTTTGACGCTTTCCATCTTTTTTCACAGATACATAATCTTTTTGGCCAGGCATAGCTCTACTTACTTCATCGTCTTCAAAATATTGAATTATTTTTTCTTTTGTCTCATCTGTTAATGAAGTACTCGACCTAGCATTTTTGGTTGCAAGACAGTTATTTTTGAATTGTTTTGCCTCTTTTGCTGTATTTCTATTGGTTTTGAACTCATCAATGGCGTCTTGAATAGACCACGAGCTTGGCAGCATCGACAAAATCAATAATTTTTCTTTCCTTGTCGTGGCTAGATTCGAGAACCTTTCCTTCATATTCATAATTACCTCATCGTAGTCTGTATTTTCCACATCCTCAGGTCCTAATTTGAAGAGGTTTCTTCGTACAGCTTCGTTGATTTCACGGTATTTTTTCTCGGGATAATTGACGTAACCCATCTTCGTCCATTTAATCGGAGTCACTTTTATTCCAGCTATCCCTTCGTTGAAGCGTTCGATGTTGACCTTCTGGATGCACTCATCTTCTGATTGATTTATTGAAACAGATGTCGCTGATGGTACCGTGGCAAGACTATCTGCACTTGGTACTTCTGGTAACTCCTCAGTTGTTGTCGGTGCATCTAGTAATTCCTCAGTTGTTGTTGTTTTCGAACTTCCTGCAACCTGATCCACCGATGATGTACAGATTGCCAGTTTGTCAACGTTTAAACGGCAGGACGTACAAATGCGTAAATTTGTATTCAATGTAGACATTGGAGCATAACCAGCCGCTTTCAGTTTATCTATGGTGCTTTCGGTGAGATTTCGTAGCTCTTTCGAACACTTTTTTTCTGCAAACGGCCTGCAACAGTTGAGAAAGCGACTACTCATGTTGCTCGTTAGATTTTAATAAACAAAATCACTTTTAAGTTTTTACTGACTAGTTTGGTGTCGTTTGCTTGACTGAAGAAAAATTTTACAATTAAATCTTTTATAACCATAGTGGTAGTATATTTTTAGTTTTTTCGTGAGTATGTTCATGGTATATACCTATCATGTTTTTGATGTTGTTGAAGTTACTCGCTTTCTCCCAAATATTATTAACAAAGTCTATTCTCTACCAAGGCGGGTCTATACCCAGGTGTAATCAGATTTTAACTTTGTGGAGAAAACCAGCGCCGAGAAAACCGACCTGCTTTACGTATACTAGATCACCTGGGTATAGACCCGCCTTGTTCTCTACGAGGTAAACTTTTTGCAGGTAAACTAGTCGTATACCTGTATAGAAAACTTTTTTTGTAGCTTTTGTCTTCAAAATTAGATTTCTTATAGGTTTCTTTTATCAAAAGGTTTCAACACTATTGAGAGAATTTTTCTTCAGTTACATACAATAAAAAATATGACACTATCAAGACTTTAGATCACAACACTGGATCGCGTCTAACTTTCTAATAGATGCTATAATAGTTATGAATAATTAAATAAAATATCATGAAAACAACTTGTTAACCTCATGTGGTACCCTTAACAAAAAATTCAGCAACAAACTGCGGTCCTAAAAAAAAACAATGAAAAAAAAAATCACTAAGTGTCAAATTTGTGAAATATTTGAAATGTCATAACTTTTTTGTTTATTGGCTTACCATCACCAAATTTTTATGGTAGATAGCTAATATAGTGGACCGTTTTCCCTCACGTTGGTATTCCGATAGGGTTTTGAGATATTTGAGTTTTTGTGACAAAAATGATGTTTTTTTAATGCAAAAAAATTTTTTTTTTACTGTGTGTATTTTTTTGGAATCTTTATTTAGTTGTCTAACTTTGTTTCTTTAGTTGTCTAACAATCGAACGAACCGTTTTTGCTAGGCAGCTTTTTGAATATTTTTGAACCATTTTCACATACACCCTTTTGAAAAGTTAGTCGTGACTCAACTTGAAGATTTGATATCGCAAAATGACGATTTAGATGGAACTGAAAAACTGTGCAAAGTTTCAGATATTTTTGAAATGGTCGATCACAATCGACTTGCATGCCTCCGTGGAATCCCTCGCCTAATTTTGTTCAGACTTGACGACAATTGACATTTAAGACTCTAATCTTACGTAAAAGACAGTAATCAGTAATCAGAATAGCACTTGAATGACAAATTATTCAAAACCATTTCGACTTAGTAATGACCAGTGAATCAAATTATCATCAAAATAGACGAAAAACAAACAACAAAACAAGCTCGTTCACAACCGTTTGTCGCAACTGTTGCGGATCAGGACACAATCAAAAGCAAAATTGTCATGACAATCATAGAGCGCAACATTGTTGCAACCTTTTCAACTCGCGATTAATCAGTTATTTTAAACACAAAACCAAAATTGTTTTATGGATGCTGTTTGATAATGTGTCAATGTTTACCAACACGGAGAAAGTTCTCGAAAAATTGCAATGCGAAGCCCAGAAAATCGCTGCGCACGTGGTGATCGATCTTTGTCATATTCTGTTCAAGTGATGATAAACTCATGTTGCGGAATAAAATTGTTGCAACAAGAATAGGAGGTGACAATATCTTTGTTGCTGCGTGTTGGGTCACAATTGATTCACTGGTAATGACACTACTACACTACTATTTCAAACAAATTCTGATGGAGCTGCTGATTTTCACAATGCTTCCTTTTCTCAGAAGCAAGGGAATATGGGTACTTTTCAAAAACTACCACGTCAAAATACTAATAAAAAAGCAGTCTTCATGTGGGCGCCATTGCCTAGTCCGTCTGAGTATTGGTCCTGGTAGAGGGGAAACTTGGCAAAAGTCAGACCGAGGGTTCAGCCTTGACAAGTTAAGCTGTCAGGCAGCTCCAACTGAATACCATACAAAAAAAAATTGCGATAAAAGCTCTGGCATAGTTTTAACATTCTAATGCTGACTGATTTTCCTGGCGTAAGACCTTGAATGGGGTTTGGCAGAAAACCAGAACGAATTAGCTCAGTCAATTTATTTTTGAAATTTCTGAGGTCATATTTCTATAAGGAATTTTTGATCTTCCTTTTAAAAGAAGCTCAACATGTGTGTAAAATTATTTATTAAATTCATCGGGAACTTGTTCAGGAATTGTTTCTATAAGATCATCAATTAAAACATTGGCTAATGCTTCGAAATCCATTTATCATAAGTGTCAGTCAGTTATATGATTGTTTTAGATACTGAGTACTATCTAAATTACAAGCTTACCCAACGTGGTAACCACGGAATTTGGATATGTTTGACCTTTTGAAGATTGATAATGTTTATATTCAACCGAATGGCAACATGGGGAAGCATTTCAAAAGGACTAAACTTAGAAGTAAACTTCGTTCTAGAACAGTCGCCCCACAGATATGGATAGCATATAGATATGGATCAAAGTTGGTTTACATCGCCGATAAATGGCTGTTATAATGTTCTGATCTATAATATGAGTCGTTTAAATCGACTTATAATCAAATTTTGATCTATAAGGTAGAACAACGCTTGAATTTTTTTTATAGAAATCGACACTTTTTCTGAAAAATGACATTGCCTACTCGACATCGACACACGCATTGTACTCGGAGAAAAGCGAACGTAAGTCTGTCATAAGATTTGCTTATAGAATTAGGGTAAGTGTTCCCTTAGTTGTGGGTGTTCCTATAGTTGCGGTAGTGCCGTTTTCACTGATTTTATTACATTAACCACAGAACCGAGTCTGCCAATCGACGTATATTGGCTTGTCGATACATGGAATAGTTGAAAAGAGCGTTCAAATTGCTTTAAAACTTACGAAATATCACTAGAATTGCTAAAACTCTAATTGTTTGTACCAATAGTTACGGTAAAGTGTTCCTATAGTGGAGGATCCCATAAGAAAACAACGGATACCGCAACTATAGGAACACAAATTAAAAATATACCGCAACTAAAGGAACAGTGTACCAATAGTGGAATTATTATTTTTCACTGACATGCCGTGGGTTACTGCGATGAAATCATTTTTCTCATTTAGTCAATGGTCGTTACCTGAGAGAGACTCGCGAAGAGGAAAAATATCAACGTCATATGCAGCCCAGATTCCGCTGTAACGAAACGTCAAATGCAGCCCACCGTTTTTATGGCTGAAAAAGTGAAAAGTATTGTATTCAAAATAAACTGTTGTTAAAACTTCAGTCGGTGAAGCCTTTTTTCCAAAGTTGCTGAATAATCAAAGCACAAAATTAGTTATTTCTAATGTCTGCTGAGATGTTCATGTGAGGGTTTGAACGGCTAGCACATAATTGATGTAAACACAGAATGGAGTAAGAAAAAAACTCAGCAATCACAGAAAAAGAAGACCGTCTTCGCGAGTCTCGTCTCAGGTCGTTACTTCCCATTACAACATTAATTAATTACATTAATTGAGCATATTGAATTTGGGTCTTATGAACTACGTTCTAATCCATTCTTGGTTCTATAAGACTGTCTTGTGTAATTTGAGCTTTAGGTTTATAGCATTCGAATTTCCACGTTTTCGTAACAAATTAACTTTATTCAAACCGTTTGAATTTTGAATTTCAAACGAAATTTTTCCGATCACAAAAATGTCCGGCATACATCATGGCTGGCTATTCTCTATCTGTCCGTACCGGATGTCATCTGCTCAAATCTCGACCATCCTACAACTTCCTTCTCAACTATTCAGTACAATTCACACTCACACTTAAAAACGATATCGCTGTTCGGTTAATTATTTTACGGCTTTTGATCAGTAAATCACAAAAAAAATACTGAGATTCCAGCATATCTTGGTAAACATACTGATTTTATTTTTTACTGAACACGGTAAACGTTTGTGCTGATAACACCGTGAAATTACAAATTACCGAGAAAATGTGAAAAGTCAGTAAATTTTAGTACTGACTTACACAGTATCAAATATTTTTTACCGAGTTTTCGTTAAAACGCAACGAAAACAAATACCTAACCAAATTTGCAAACTGTCAAGAGAAAATTTTCTTTTAGTAAGAAGCTTCTGCAACAGAATGCCTCTTGATGACCATTTTCATGGAATGGACGGGCCGAAACTCCATTTTATTAATATTTTAGCCCTATCGCTGCTCACGGTAAGTGTTCAAAAATCTTTCGACGAACCAGAAACGCAGCTAAACTCGCACAGCATCGCACAAGCTGGAAAGATAGCACATCAGTTATTGTACAGATTTATTATTTTCCGTGAGAAATAACGCAACACCAACATGTTAGTACAACATTATAAGCCGTCAATACCATACTTCCAAGAGGCCATTCCGATTCCGGTGGAAAGATCTTTTCTTGTATGACTGCGCATTAGAGTGATGCAAATTTTGAAATGTTTACTCCCCTATGCTAAAACGATTTAAATTATGGTAAATAGCATCCTCCTAAAGTTTGAAGTGATTCGAATGAAATTTGACTGCACACGCCATTTGAAGTTTATATGGAGATTACTATGGAAATCGTCAATCTTTTGTGTTCAGCTCTCTATCTCTTCTTCATATTCTTTTATGGAAATGTGAACAAATTCTTCTAATGTGAAATCCTCCCAGCTACAACTTTGCCGAAGACCACTTTTTGATTGGACCTCAGGATAAATTGTTATTCATCATCATAAAGTTGGTTTGCATGTAACATGCTTCACCAACTGTTCGGCAGGCAACAGTGAAGCTCCTGGCGGGAAGAGTAGATCAAAGTAATCCAGGCTACTATGTTCTACAGCAAAAAAGCAGTGTTGCTCTGAAAGTAATTGAATGATCATTAGTGTGGGACAAAATTTAGATTCTCGCTCCAGTCCACTTATTGGATTGTATTTAGGTCTTATAACAACTGTGCAAAATTTCAGCTCGATCGGAAAAAAACTATTATTTAGCGCCAGCCGTTCAAAGTTTGTATGGGATTTTGCAAAGAAAAATCGCCAGAGGTCGCCCATTGATCTCTGTAAAAATTCAGAATACAGACCTCAATAGGTATTTTTATGATGAAGAAAATTGTCGAAGACCGCGAAACAATCCGACACTTGTGAAAAAATATATTCAATGAAAACCTATTGGCAACGCGACGTTGATTAACACGTAAAGGAATAACAATAATAACAAAATCGGGCAAAATTTCCGAATAGTCTATGCTCAATAACTTTTTTAACAAGCATCGGATTGCTTTTCGGTCTTCGGCAATGTTGTTCATCGTAGAAATACCTATCGAAATCTGTGTTCTGAATTTTCATAGAGGTCAATGGGCGGCCTCTGACGATTTTTCCTTGCAAAAGTAGTAAATCCGTCTTCGTCTAGTAAATCCCATACAAATTTTGAACGGCTGGCGCTAAAATATAGTTTTTCCGATCGAGCTGAATTTTTGCACAGTTGTTATGGGACCTAAATGCAATCCAAAAAGTGGACTGGAGCGAGAATCTGAATTTTTCATATAACCGTGTCCCAGGCTAATGATCATCTCAGCATGATTTAGACTTTATTATCAATAATAGGGGAACCTGGTCCAATTCGAACCCTGTTCTAATTCGGACCTTCAAGCATTTCTCAATACTGGCGCTACTGTAAAGATCGTGTGTACCGTTCTTCTGCTCACCGTTTGGCTTAGATCTAACACAATAAATTTGACGCCATTCAGTCATTTCGTTTGCTTTTTATATTAGTTTATTGTTTTCAAGTGCTCAGGTGTACTGTCGGTTGGAGTTATTTCCAAGCTTCTGTAAACGACAATAATTCTCCAATCTCTCTGTGTTATTTTATAATCGAGTCTCCCTAGCATAAGCTTTTATCTGACCATATGGTTTTGATATGTCTATGCACTGTTTGTTTTCAACTAGTTTGAATATCACAAAATGTGTGCTGGTCCAATCCGGACCTTTTGAAATGGTTCAATACGGACCTTTTGATTTTCAACGAGCACTCAGTCTATCCTAAGCAGCCCGGTGCTAGGCAGTCATGTTTTCGAGGTCAGCATCAAACTCAAGAACAACAACGAACAATGGCGTAATCATATTAGGGAAATTTTTCTTCGATATTGAAATGTGTTCCACGCTAACCATATCAACTCTAATTAACTTGCTGTACTACAAACGAATAGTTTGCAACCGTTTGTTTGTGCTAATTTAACTGTTGTTGTGAGAAAAGAAATTTTTCGACAAAAATGATATCGCCTTACTCGATTGTTAGTCCTTAAACGACTATTTGTTTACAAACATTGAGTTGTCAGTGGGAACCACTTCCCAGTGGGCAGAGATGTTTGCTCGTTATTTTCTAATGGGGTTGTATGGGCGGTGTCAGGAGGCTGATTCTAAGAGTTTCACCCCGTGAATGTCTACACGACTTGGTAGAAAATCACAAAAGTTGCAATGTAGATCGATGGTTTCATTGTTTCTGTTGCGATCAAAAAAGGCCTTCGAAAAAAAAAATAAGAAACACAATAAATCACCAAAAATAGAAGAATCTGCTTCTTAAAAGCATCTCCATCAATACCACAGCCAAGCCGTATCCAAAATAGTCAAACATATGTTATAAAAAACGTTTACGAGTTTTGAGAACAATACAGTCAACTTTCCCTTACTCGATATTCTGTGTTTTTGTTCCCTGACTCGATAGAATATGCAGTCCCTTCAATATAGTGTACTTGAATTCATAAATATCAGTCAATACTTCTCCAACTTGATTTTCCGAGACTTCAAGTCTGTCTGTTTCAGTTCCCCATATAAGTTCACCTTTTTAACTCGATATTTCATAGCAAAGCTCCAATGTGTTGAAAATATTCAATTAGGTATATAAAACATTATATATACACTATTCAACGTTGAAATAACTTTTTCGAATGTATTTTGTTAAAATTAAAAAAAAAGCTCTAAAATTTTAAAATATATATACATTATCTCGATAGCTCCCATACACGATAGTCCGTTCAAAATCGAGTCAGGAAGAGTTGACTGTACCCAATTTTGAACAAGTTTCTGATATATATTTAATGAAATTTATAATTCACTTGAGCTTGTTCTGACTCGAATTAGTTTCAAATTTCTCACACATTGAGTTTATTTTTTATGCTTGCGCTTACAGAAAAAGTTCAATAAGCTTTGATACCAAACAAATCTGAGTTATATTTGGTTACTAGCATTGCAAATAACGATAAAATATAGGGCGGTCCAAATTAGAACATTGGGGGTCCGAATTGGAACAGGGTTGGTCTAATTCGGACCTTTTGGAGAAGTTGGTTCAAACATGTCTAGTCATGTCCTGGTAGGAGCTATCACAAAACTCTTTGAGAGAAAAATGTGCGCGCTGAATCGTGCTCTTACGAAAACATAAAATTTTTCATGCCGTTCATCGGGTTTAAAAGATATGGCCAAAAAACTGGACCATGTTCCCCTAACAAATTATCCTTACGTCCTATCGAAATGTGGTCTTCGGCAAAGTTGTAGCTGGGAAGTTTTCACATGGGATGAGTGTGTTCACTTTTGCATAGATTATTATGACGAGCAGTTAGAGGACTGCACACAAAAGGTTTGCTTTTCTCATAGTAACTTTCATATAAACTTCAAATAGCGTGTGCACAACCAAATTTCTTCCGAATCACTTCAAATTTTAGGAGGATCATTTTCATCATAATTAACATCGTTTTAGCATAGGGGAGCAAAAACTTCAAAATTTGCATCAGTCTACTGCGCATTCCAAACTTCGCGGCGATCCAACTCGTCAGAGGGTGCATAATTGAGCGAACTTCCGACATGCCAGGCGTCGTGAAAATTGAGTTTGTGGGTGCGTTACAATAGGACACCAGATTCAAATCACGAGCAGTCGACAGAGGTGGAATATGAGAATTAAGGAAATAGAGTGGAGATTTAGAAAAAAAATTGGTTAAATTTGGGGAAATGAGAATAGGATTGGGGTTGTTGAAAAAAAAACTGAAAAACTCAGTAATAAAAGTAAACAAAAATAACTTTACCGAAAAATACAGTAACGTTTTGGGTAGATTGTTACTGACTTTATCGTTAGTTTTTTGACATCTCAATATTTCATAGTTTGCGGAGTTTTCGGTACTCACAAACTATTACCGACTTATTTCTGCTGTTCAAAAACCCAGTAAAATTTTACCGACTTCGGTAATAAAATCTTAGTGTGTACCGCTTTTTGTCGTTTCCAATGGTCCTGTTTTGTTTTCGATTTTTGGGAGCATCTTAAGTGCGGGAAAGTCAGCAAAATTGGAATGCTTAGAATTCATTAACTATGGTTTACCTATCAAACTTCAAACAGCTATATCTCAACAAAATCATTACCGATTTGAGCTCGATAGGTTTCATTCGAAAGCGTAGTCTTAAGCCTTTGATTGGAGTATAGCTACATAACTTTTAACACATTAAGTGGTTATTTGTAGCAAAAAATGTTTATCGCAATCTTTCTCCAAAATTTTGGTAAATTTTCAAAATTTCGTCCATTTTATATGAAGAGTTTCGGGAAAATGAGTAACTCACTATGAAGTAGCAAATCATTCATACTTTCTAATGTGCAACAGTTTTTTTTGCCCCTCTTTGCCCTAGAGTTGAAAATTCCATTTTCACTTTTCATTATAATTTATCTATTTCATCATTCAAATCATTATAATGTGCCAGAACCCGTTTAAAGCTTTACTGAATGTACTGAAAGGAACTTTTTTTTCTCTAGTGCATGTTCATGCGCAAATTTCTGCATTACAACTCATTTTTTTTTGTAATAATAGCCAATAGAATGATTGGATGAAAAAACTTGTTATAGAAAAATTTCACTAGAAAATCGAATTTTCAATTTGACAGTTAGGGTAGAAGCACCGGTTTTGGCCATACGCCAGTTGTAGCCATAGTGGATTATACACCGTTTTAAATAGCCAATCAGCATGAAACCTTTTGTGTGCAGTAGATCACATTCATATGATACAGCTACATTCATTGAAAACATAAGAAAAACAATTAATTTTCCTTATAATTTCAACTCCCATACACCTACACGCAGGGAACTAGACTATCGAATTTCATAAATTTTGCCTTATGAAAGGTGGAACGAATATTGCAATACGAACGCTTTATGTTTCGTTTTAGCATCACTCCACATCAAGGCGTCGATAGGCGCGTAGTGTACGCTCGGGCCTATCGATCGCAAGGTTCTTGGTTCGATCCCAGGTTGCCGCGCAAACGTTTTTCGTTTTCAAATTCTGGTTTCATAAGGCAAAATTTATGAATTTCAACCCGATTTCTTGTGGCGAATTTTCATAAGGGGTTCCTATGTTTATCGATAGTCTATTTGCCTGAGTGTAATTTGGCCAGGTCACTCCTAATTTGGCCACTCTCATGAGAAATCAATGCAATTGGCCAATTTAGGAACCGAAGTTAAATCTCTGGCCGAAACTGGTTCCGTTGGCCTATATTGACCAACGGGATTTTCAAAGCGAAAAAATGGTTTTGGCTCAGTTTGGATATTTTACGCATATAATATGGATTGAAAGCTTGCATTTGACATATTTGTTGTATAAATACGGCTTCCCATTCAGTTTTTATTGTCATTTTCTCTTAGGCTGGCCAAAACCGGTGCGTTTACCCTATTTCCAACCGGATGATATCAGGTATCCAAAATAGTTAATAGATTACCATTATCAAGCGACTTTGGACGTATTTGAGGTTTTGTCCGACCTTTGTATGAAAGCCCGCCACTGTGGGCCGGTCCTCTTATTATTGATATCCATGTAGATCGGTGGGTATTACATGTTCTGCAAGTTCCACCCACTTCTGGCGCCACCTCCAATATTTTCATATAGGACACGTTCCAACTTCTCACAAAATAACCCCTTTTAAATTCACGTTTAGAAATCGAAAACTAAAAATACGCACGCTTTTCAGATTTACAACCAATAGGTATGCTTTGAACTAATTTTGATACCTTTCAATTACGCAGGAGCACCTCAAGTTGGATTCTCACGATGAATCAGCACTGCTGCAAGGAATGCACGATGGATCCAAACTATCCGGTGACCTGGCTGCTGAATGGTCCCGGATTTTGGACATCGAGCTGGTTAACGATGGCACTGGGTTGGGATTCGGTATCATCGGAGCACGTGCCACGGGCGTTACTGTGAAGACAATCCTTGCCGGGGGTGTGGCGGACCGAGATGGAAGACTGCAATCCGGAGATCAGATTCTTCAGATTGGCGACGTCAATTTGCACGAAATGGTATCGGAGCAGGTGGCTTCGGTGCTGAGACAATCGGGAACGCATGTCCAGCTGGTAGTGGCCCGACCGATAGATGCCACTAATGGAGCCATTGAGGAGTTTGAGAATTCTGCTATTGTGCCAACTGCTTTGCTTGCTAATCCGCTCAAGCTGAAGCAATATCTGGCAGATTCGGGCTACCCGGAAATATTTAGCGTGTATTCTATTGCCAATTTGGACAAGGACAGCTTTGACAAAGACAGTCCCATTGATTTCCCAGAGACGGAGATTTTCACAGTTGAACTGAAGAAGGATCAGAATGGGTTAGGAATAACCATTGCTGGTTATGTGTGCGAGAAAGAGGAGTTATCGGGAATTTTCGTTAAAAGCGTTTCACCTGGAAGTGCTGCCGATCTCAGTGGTAAGATTCAGGTGAACGATCGCATCATAGAAGTTGACGGCCAGTCGCTGCATGGGTTCTCGAATCATCAAGCAGTGGACGTTCTGAAGCAAAGTGGCCATGTTGTAACGCTGTGCTTGGAACGCTACCTCCGTGGACCGAAATATGACCAGCTGCAACAGGCTATTGCAGCCAACGAAATGAAACCTCCAACGCCGGCTACTCCACCACCGGTTCTATCGCAAGCTGATTTGTCCAAGTACGGTAACAACATTCTGGACATCATTCCGAGAACCATTGACAAAAGATCCCCCGAGGCCAAACTCTTCAACAACTTCAACGACGAAGAGAACAATTTGATGATGATGACTGAACCCGATCAGCAGATTGAAACCCTGATGGCACACAAGAAGCTTGCCCGTGCCAAAGATTCCATAGAGAATCACGAGTACCGGGAAAAGATGATGGATGCATCTATCATTCTCCCGCCGCCTTCAAACGTCGAAGCGGAATTGGATTTGCTTCTAGCGGAGACCACCAATCAGGCGGCACTGATCAAACATGGCAAGCAACGCAGTTCCCTCAAGGTCAACGAAGATACCGAGGCTTTCATCGTCAAAAAGTGGAACAGTATTTTGGGATCGGATGTTAAGATTATCGTGGCCAATATTAGGAAGTTTGCTGCTTCGAGTGGGTTGGGCATTTCACTGGAAGGAACAGTGGACGTGGAAGGAGGTAAGGAGGTACGACCACACCACTATATCCGGTCGATTCTGCCGGAGGGCCCGGTCGGACAGAATGGTTTGCTGCGTTCGGGAGATGAACTACTGGGTGAGTATTGTTTAACTTGTTTGTAATTTTAGATAAGGTACCGCGGGGCAAGTGGGTAAATGGGGTAAGTAAAAATAATTGTTATATTTTACTGAATATGTGAATTAACGTTTTAAACTCATGCGTAAACCTTTGAGGCCATTGAGAACATTACGATAGTAACAGATTTCTGGGATTTTTCAACCATTATTGCATAATAGAATGAAAGATTGTTAACCTGTCAACTATCACTTCGTAACAAGTTGGCGGCGTGCAATCTTATTTTAATATTTTCAGCGGAAATAAGTTGTCGGAAATAATTTTCTGTACCACTTTTAAATTGTCCCCTCTGACAGTTTTAAACTGCAATATAAAAAGTTTTAGAATTAATTCGACATAGTCCTAATGATAACTAAATTGAAACAATTTTCTAATCACGTGGGGCAAGTGAAAAGTTTCTCATTAGAGATTGAATTTGTGTTTTCTCTTTAGGTAACCATAAGTATACAAGGTTCACAATTATCATAGAACAACATAACGTGCTGATAATTCAAGAAACACTATACTTAAAACGTTAAAAGCTATTATCATGGTCAAATCATGGAACTTCTCTAAAAAAAAGGTCGCCAAATATTACGATATTAATATGTTTACTTTGGACAGCCGATTTAAAGGAAGACGATGATTGAAAAGATCCAATATACGAGAACGCACGGAAAAATCGTGGAATGTCTATGTAAAGCTAGTTCAAAACATAAAAAATGGGGTGTAGCTCTATCCACATAGAAACATTTATAAATATTTTATTGAAGGATTCCATTTGATTTCTCCCGAAGAGTTATCCGACGTCATATCCGATATTCTTAAAAACAAATAACGAGCGGTGGAACTTCTACAGAGCAGAATGTTGTCGAATAATTTGAACAAACATAACTGAACAGAAAAAAAATAAAGTAACAATAATAAAATTTTCTTTGTTTACATGTTACTTACCTTATTGTTCTTTGGGACGCCTTAACAAATGTTAAAGGTAATAGACATCGTGAATATAACTGTTAGTTTTTGAATTTATTGTTCAAAACGATAAACTTTTTACTTGCCTCACTTGTGGGGCAAGTAAAAAGTAAGGAGACGTTTTTCAAAAACTTTTTCTGAATTTTTTTCTTCAATTTTACATAAAAATAAATTTCAGCATGCTGCTTATATTTGGTGGGAGTCAAGCTAAAAAATATACACGACCTCATTTGTTTTGATTTTAAAGTCTCTAGGATTTGAAGAATCCCAACCATGCGAAATCCATTACCCACTTGCCCCACGGTACCTTAGTTATGTATTTTATAGTGTTGTGTTCCAATAGAAAAAGTATAATTTATGGGAAAAAACTCGACAGAGTCGCACAAATTTCAATTTAGCATACACTTACCTGAAATATGACAGACCAAGGCTATGAAAAGAAACTGATATTCTACACACCGGAATCCAACAATTTATTATTTATAAATTTTTGATTCTGAAGTAAAATCAGGGTCTCCTTCGTCCCTTTCGTAGGAAGAAAAGTAATGCACATCGTAGGAGGCATATCAAGGTGGACTATTACAGTCGACTCTCCACATCTCGATATCGAAGGGACTATCGAGATAGGGAGAGATCGAGACATAGAGCAAATTTTTAATGAATAGGTACTAGATTTAAAAGTACTCGTTACTAGGAATATCAAAAACAAACTGACGTCATTTCGTCTTCACAAGTTGTTTTGAATCTCTAAACTCTAGTCTAGTAACCTTCGATAATGAGCATATCGACATACGGAGAGAGAATCGGGAATGAAAATCACATCGAGATAGGGAGATATCGAGATAAGGAGGATATCGAGATACATACTTACTTTTGCTGGCTCTACGTCCTTCAAGACATGACCTGCGCCACAATGTTACGCCAATTAACTCGGTCCATGGCTGCTAACTTCCAGTTTCTCGATCGCCCCCACTTCCAAGATCCTGCTCCACTTGGTCAAACCACCTAGCTCGTTGCGCTCCTCTTCGTCTTGTACCGGCCGGATTTGAGGTGAACACCATTTTTGCGGGATTGTTGTCCGGCATTCTCACAACGTGTCCCGCCCATCGTACCCTTCCAGCTTTGGCGACCTTCTGGATACTGGGTTCACCATAAAGTTGCGCAAGCTCGTGGTTCATCCTTCTCCTCCATACGCCGTTCTCACATACTCCGCCGAAGCACACGTTGTTTAAAAACTTCTAGCGCTTGCAGGTCCTCTTCGAGCATTGTCCACGTCTCATGCCCGTAGAGTACTATCGGTCTTATCAGCGTCTTGTACATGTTACACTTAGTACGGAAGTGAAGTTTACCAGACCGCAAGGTCTTGTGGAGTCCGTAGTAAGCACGACTTCCGGCAATGATACGTCTTCGAATTTCTCTGCTGCAGTTGTTATCCGACGTTATTAATGATCCGAGCTAGACAAATTCGTCCACCACCTCGAACTCATCCCCGTCGATCATCACGCATCTGCCAATGCGAGCTCTATCGCGCTCGGTTCCTCCAGCCAGCAGATATTTCGTCTTCGACATATTTACCTTCAATCCAACCCGATCTGCTTCACGTTTCAGCCTGGTATACTGTTCAGAAACCACCTGGAACGTTCTTCCGACAATGTCCACGTCGTCAGCAAAGCAGATGAACTGGCTGGATTTATTGACACGAGAGTTCAATGTTTACTGCGTTCACGTGCAAAATTAGAACGCGTTCAGTTCACTTTTGGCTCGCGTTCAGTTCAAAATGCATCATTGCTTAAAACTACAGCTACCCATGCTCAAATCGAAAGCTCTGCTGATGAACCGTCATCTTCGAGAAATTAATTCCATTCCATTCTATAACTCTTTCCTTTCTCAAAATTATCATTCTCCTCCCGCTGATCTTTCCTGTTTGGAATTTATCCTTCAAACCTATCCACTGAAACCCAGCAAAACCCTTCCTCTAACTGCATTGGAAATTACTATGGAATATTGTGAATTTTGTGTTCAGTCCTCTAACTGCTCGTCATAATAATCTATGGAAAAGTAAACTAACTCTTCTCATGTAAAATCTTCCCTGCTACAACTTTGCCGAAGACCACATTTTCATAGAACATAGGGTAAATGTTCCAATAGTGTAGGTACTTGGCACGGTTTAACTTCATCAAACCCCTCAAAATTCAAGTAGACCAATGAATGTACATATTATTGTTGTAACGGTAAGTAACGACGATTCACTTAATGAGAAAATTGATTTCATCGCAGTAACCATCGGGATGTCAGTAAAAAATAATACCTCCACTATTGACACGCTGTTCTTTTAGTTGAGGTAAATTTTTAATTTGTGTTCCTATAGTTGCGGTATTCGTTGTTCTCTTATGGGATCCTCCATTATAGGAACACTTTAGCGCAACTATTGGTACAAGTAAGAAAAATTTAAGCAGTTTTGGTGGTAATTTGTCATTATTGCTAACAAAGTCTAAATTATGCTGAGATGATCATTCAATAACTTTCAGTTTAACGCTGCTTTTAGCTGTAGAACTAAGAAGCCTGGATTACATGGTCTATTCTTCCCGCTAGGAGTACCATGGACCAATGCACGAGTTCATTTCTTGACGTTTAAGCGGAGCCGTGTTATTTATGTGACCATGGCAACGAGGCTTAACGGGGGCTTAACGGACCTCCCCTCCCTTCAGGACCTCTACGAGTTGGGGAGTTGCCCAGGTTGTGGTGGAGTTCACAGTGGGCTCTGATGAACCTTATAAAACCACAGAAATCCGAATGCAACTCTGTCAAAGCGACCGGTGCGGCTCAAAGTACCAAGCACCCTAGCCCAAACTAACAGGAGTGTCAATCGGCACATCAGGATCGATGTCAGTGAGATCCTGATTATGGCATCTTCTTCTTCTTTCTGGCGTTACATCCCAACTGGGACAAAGCCTGCTTCTCAGATTAGTGTTCTTATGAGCACTTCCACAGTTATTAACTGAGAGCTTTCTTTGCCTATTGACCATTTTTGCATGTGTATATCGTGTGGCAGGTACGAACATACTCTATGCCCTGGGAATCGAGAAAATTTCCTTTACGAAAAGATCCTCGACCAGCGGGATTCGAACCCACGACCCTCAGCATGGTCATGCCGAAAAGCTGCGCGTTTACCGCTACGGCTATCTGGGCCCCTAATGTTTCGGGAAGGGCCATAAGTCGTGGATTATGGCATACATGTCGCGATACAAATGGACAAGGCATGGAACTACGAGTAGGAGTGTTTCGAGCACATACCAACGCCAGATCGGCCCCAATTATGTATACTGGCACACGCTATGTCTGAACCAGACGATTATAAAAATCGAATGTACATCGAATTTTTTCTCGCTAGAGATCAGTATTTGATCCATAGTTTTTTAATCGGAAGGTTTTAAAATATTCTATCGGTGAAATCGACGCCGAAAAACGAGGTTTTCATGGGTTTTAGTATGAAAAATAGCTGAAAAGTGTAAAAAATCAAAATTTCACCGATAGACTATTTTACAACCTTCCGATTATGAAAATATGGATCCAATACTGATCTCTGGCGAGAAAAAATCCGATGTACATTCGATTCTTTTAATCGTCTGGTTCAGACATAGCGTGTGGCAGCGCGCGACTAAGTACAAGTAACGGTATTTGTACTGGATAATATGCTTTGAGGCTGACAGCGGCGACATTCTACTCCCTTAGTAGGGTCGGGTGACACTGGCCCGAAACGGCGAGTGGGTTAATGGCGCAGGCTGCCCTCGTCCCGTACAACCGTGGCAGGCCATAGAGTACGTTCCAAATCCGTCGCCTGGTTGATCCAACTGGGCGGGAGTAGGCTCAGATGCCATTACCTGACCTGCGCCGATCCGGCTTTGAACATAGTACCCCATAAAGGACTATGTCAACCCTAGCATGGCCTCCCTGCTTGCATAGATAACCATGGGATCTTAAAGGCGACTATTCCAGCGGAGTTGGATAGCGCCTCTTAGGGGGACCCATAAGATGTGATCAATTAAAACAAACAACTTGTGAAGGAGAGGCTTCTGGACCTATCAGTAACTGGCTAAGGTTCCCGCCAAGGAAGGTGGCGGCCAACAACAACTTTAGTGAAAACAGTGTGGGCAAAAGCCTAGATACTGTGACGACGGTAGGTACTGGCCGCTCCAGTGCAACATGTGAGGTGACCGATGGCCCGGGATTAATCGAGGCCATGGATCGCTATAGGGAGTACTTCCCTAAAACGCAGATAGCTCCTGAGCAACTTGATGTCATCATCAAGTTTGTTAAGAGCAAAAGCAATATCAGCAAAGACTTGAAAACAAGTCTACTGAAATTGCGACAATCAGTCCTAGCTGCAAAGCAGGACTACAAGAAAGTCAAGGAACAATTTGGCAAGGTAGAAGGCAAAAGAGACACTAAGTCGTGTCAGACCGAAGTGTTTTCCTTCACAGACAACGCGAATATATCTGATGATATTATTCGATACGCGATGCGGAAGAGGGGACCTTCCGGGGATGAATACGTGGCGAAAAGACGTATGGTTGCTAAGGGAAAAGTGACCTACGCGGCCGTCCTTCAAAGCGGAAAAGCTGTCACGTGCCAAGCCCCGCGATCAAGTAGACATGGCAACAAAGGAGAGGCCAAGCCTAAGGCCAAGAAAGCCAAGAACCCGAACCAGGCAGTGCATCCACAGGAATCACAGGCGCAAGGGAACAGCAACCCGTGGATACGAGTTAGAAATAAGAAAAAACAGACGAAACCGAAAAGTGAGCCCAAGGAGAGCGCTAAACCGAAAACAACGAAACATAGGAATTTAGGCGAAGCCCTCGTTATCAAAACGGAGGAAGCGAAATACGCCGAGGTTCTGAAGGCGATGCGTAGCACGGGGAAGTTATCGCCATTGGGCGCAGGCGTGCGGAGCATAAGGCGAACTAGGATTGGTGAAATGATCCTAGTCTTAAAAAAGAACGCCAAGGAAACGGGTGCAGTCTATAAGTAACTGGCACAAGAAGTACTTGGTGACGAGGTTGATGTAATATCCGTCGCACTCGCGCTCAAATTGGGTACCACTTCTAGTACTGCATTTGGTCCCTCGGTAGTGCAAAAGGTACCCAAGCTTGACAGATCACAGTACACTTTTCACGGCATTCTAGATTACCTTATGATCCATAAAATTTTGGGCAACTGCAAGGGACATGGAGGTCTTTAATTTGTCTTTGTTACTACTGAAGTGACTCTCCAGTGTAAAAATCTGGATGAGGTCACCTATACAGCGGAGCTCTCGGCTGCCCTCAAAGAGCAGTGTGACATCGACGTAGCCAGTAAGGCCATCCACCTTAGAAAGGGCCCGTGGGGCACGCATGTTACGGCGATCAGGCTGCCGGTCCCAGAGGCCAACAAAGCAAACAACTTGGGCATACTCAAGGTAGGCTGGTCGGTTTGCCGGCTGAGCATACAACAGCATCCTGAAGTTTGCTTTAAGAGGATTATAAAACGAAACCAAACTTCGAATTTTCAAGAGCACAAGACTGGAGAATCTGTCAACAGCTCGCGTTGAAAATCAATCAAATTGCTTGCTTGCTAGTGGTGACCAATGCGATAAATTATCAACGCGGAGCGCTGTTCGGTTCTCAAGTCTTGTGCTCTTAAAAATTTGAGGTGTGGCTTCGTTTTATAATCACCTTAATTGTTTTGGGAAAGGTCATAAGTCGTGGAATTGCGATGGTCCCGTCAGAAGTAAGATGTGCAGAAAATGCGGCACCGAAGGCCATAGGGCAAGCGATTGTAGGCAAATCGCTAAGAGCTCAGTTTGTGTCGACTATCCGGCCATATCGGAAGTAATACAGTTAACACAAGTAACACAGTTAAACCACTGTGATCCATCCCAGCAGCTGCTTTGTCAGTCAGTCTCGGAAACTAAGACGTGGTGTTACTATCGGACCCATACCGCATACCAGCCAACAACGGGAACTGGGTGGTGGATAGATCTCAACGGCTAGCAGCTATAGGGACGACAGGACGATACCCAATACAAGAAGTAGTCTCCATCTCTAATAACGGTTTTGCGATAGCTAAAATCAATGGCGAGTTCTATTGCAGTTGTTAGGCGCCCCCAAGGTGGTCGATTGAGGAATTTTCCCACATGATCGACAGGATGATAGCCGAACTAGCTAATCGGCAGCCAGTAGTGATAGCTGGTGACTTTAATGCATGGGCAGTGGAGTGGGTAGCCGCTGCACCAACCATAGAGGACAGCTATTGTTGGAATCCCTGACCGCATTAAATGTAGAGCTGGCAAATATGGGTACAGTGAATACCTTCCGCAGAAATGGTGCAGAATCGATTATCGACGTGACGTTTTGTAGTTCTAACCGTTTAGGTACCATGAACTGGCGCGTTGATGGCGGTTATACTCATAGCCAGGGTTGGGAAATTCGAAGACGTATCATTGCCGGAAGTCGTGCTTACTATGGACTCCACAAGACTTTGCGGTCTGGTAAACTTCACTTCCGTACTAAGTGTACCATGTAAAAGACGCTAATAAGACCGGTAGTCCTCTACGGGCATGAGACGTGGACAATGCTCGAAGAGGAACTGCAAGCGCTAGGAGTTTTTGAACGACGTGTGCTTAGGACGATCTTCGGCGGAGTATGTGAGAACGGCGTATGGAGGAGAAGAATGAACCACGAGCTTGCGCAACTCTACGGTGAACCCAGTATCACGAAAGTCGCCAAAGCTGGAAGGGTACGATGGGCGGGACACGTTGTGAGAATGCCGGACAACAATCCCGCAAACATGGTGTTCAACTCAAATCCGGCCGGTACAAGACGAAGGGGAGCGCAACGAGCTAGGTGGTTTGACCAAGTGCAGCAGGATCTTGGAAGTGTGGGGCGATCGAGGAATTGGAGGCTAGCAGCCATGGACCGAGTTAGTTGGCGTAACATTGTGGCGCAGGTCATGTCTTGAAGGACGTAGAGCCAGCAAAAGTAAAGTAAGCAGGGTTGGGAAAAAATCTGAAACTCATTCTACAGTAGCCAAACAAAGCCAATCGCAGACAGCGAAGCCAGTGAAACTCACGCCTATCGCTGATGTAGGCAAAGAGCCTTGAAAATTGGAAAACACCCGTTGCTAAGGGTAACCCAAAATTATTGTAGAAAAATGTTCTATTTTCCGCTGCATTTCCCGCATTTAGAGCCTTCAATGACACTAACGATTTGAAAAATTCATACTCCCAACATAGGCTACTTGATGAGATTCACGTTTTTGAACTACTGTACTGGGAAAGCCACGTGATTTTCGCGAAATTCAAGCCTACTACTATTACCATTCCCAGCGCTGCTCATAGCAATCATCAATCGATTCGCTGTAGGCAGCGCGATGTAACTCGACCCAAGCCCGGGGTTGGAAAACAGCGCGCTTCGACGGCGAAGTATTTACTGATGCCCTGAGTCGCGAACGGAACACTCTGGATCTAAACGGTGAAGAGTTAGTTGCTGTGATATCACGAGCGTGTGATGCTTCCATGCCGAGAAAAGCCCCTCCTAGAGAGAACTGGCCGCCGGTGTACACAAACGAAGAGCTGGAAGAAGTCGACAAACAAAGAGCTGGAAGAAGTCGTGAAATCATACGCGTCAAACAAGGCACCGGGACCCGATGGTACCCCGAATGTTGCCCTCAAAGCGGCAGTGAATGCGGCTCCGGACATGTTCAGAATCGCGATGCAACGCTGCATAGATCAAGGAATCTTCCCGAATGTATGGAAGCGACAGAAATTGGTGCTTCTACCAAAGGCGGGGAAACCACCAGGTGACCCGTCGGCGTATAGACCTATCTGTCTACTAGATACGATGGGCAAGTTGTTGGAGAGGTTGGTCCTCAACAGGCTAGTAACGTATACGGAAGTTGCGCACGGCTTGTCCAACAACCAGTTTGGATTTAGGAAAGGTATATCTACTCTGGACGCTATCCGTTTGGTCGTTCAGACTGCTGAGGTGGCAATCGAGCATAAAAGGAGCGGCATCCATTACTGCGCGGTTGTCATGTGAAGAATGCGTTCAACAGCGCAAGCTGGGAAGCAACGCGCTTCACCGCCTCAAGGTACCGGTGCAGTTGTGTAAGCTTCTAGAAAGCAATTTAGATGGTTGGATTCTACTGTATGTCTACGAAACTAGGACTGGCCCGTCACAAGACTGAGGTGGTGGTGGTCAACAATCGCAAGTTCGAGCAACTGGCGGTTATCTCGGTAGGTGATGATTGCACCGTAGAGTCCAAGCAATCCCTTAGGCATCTTGGGGTAATGATCGATGATAAGCTCAGCTTCGCTAGCCACGTTGAATATGCCAGTAAAAGGGCATCTACGGCTATAGCTTCGCTTTCGAGGATGATGTCTAACAGCTCTGCTGTAATTGCCAGCAAATGCAAGCTACTGGCAAGCGTGACGCTATCCATACTAAGTAGGGTTCCTAGTACCGACCTCGTTTGACGAGTACCGGTTCTACGGTACTGTCACTCTCAGTACCGGTAGTACCGGTAAAATACCGATATTGGAAGATTAAAAAAAAGCATTCAGTATTGGAAAAAAAATCAACTGTTTTCGAATTCGTCAATAAATACAAGTTTGCTGAAGCTTATTCTTATTTTTTATGAATTATTACACTAAAAAATATAGTCTTAAATTATGAGTTAACCGTTCTTACTTTATAACTCAGGGAAGATTCAAATACGACGTCCACTGGTTTCGAGAATCAGGATTTCTAGATCCCTTATTGCCACTCTGTCACGCTTTTTCCAATACTTAATACAGTGAGAGGCAAAATAAAGTGCCCACCTTACCAGTTTTCGAATTTCTCTCATTGATTTGGTTCAAATTAAAGTTAACACACCTAAATCTTTTGTGATATTTTATTTTTGATGTTCTTTTAAAGTTGCACTTACGAAATTTTGATTAAAAAAAGAATTTTACTTAAAGAAAAAGAAAATCAATTTGTATTGAAAAAAAAGTAGTGACAAAAATAAGTGCCCACTTCCTTCTTGGCCCCAGAAAAGATGATTTAAGAAAAATAAAAAGCAATTTAATAGTTAATGTGTCCTCCTTTGGCCTTAAGGACTTGCTGGAGGCTCTTCGGCATGCTTTTCACCCGGTTTTGTAGGTGTTGTGGATCTAGTTCTTCCCAGGCGCGAGTTCGCGTTTTCGCGGTTGGGGTTTCTTTTTAAAAAAAAGAACCAAGTCGATTGACTACTAAACTTAAACTGTTTTATTGCCTTAATGTAACCTACCACCTAACCTAATAATGCCATATCAGCACCCTACAACTGGCCTCGATGCCAATCGATGATACTGCTGACCGAGCTCCGTGCCGTCGCCGTTGCCGAGGGCACCCAAATTGCTGACGTCGGTGGTGCCATCGATGAAATGTGCTAAGTCCGGTTGGCTGGGGCGTTAACTCGACCTTCCTTAGAGATGAACCTCCTGGTTCATAGTATCCACTATGGAAAAGGTTTTGAAATTTTCCACGCTCTGCCTAGGTTCCTGTGCTCCATGATGTTCCTTGTTGCTTGGTACCGTCTGTAGCTTGATCTTGGTAGTCCTATGGAAGAAAATGCTGAAGAAAATAGCAATACCGATTATGATGGGGAGGATGGCAATTCCTCCAAACAGTGGCCAATGTGGAAAATGTAGGCTGTTGGTTTCCAAGCGAAGTAGATCCAACTCCTTTCGGGTTTCTGACTGGAGTTTGTGGAGATGTTCCATGCTGAGGTTCAAAACATCTCCGTTTTTAGAAATGGTTATCCCGTCCAAAGGGAGATATATCGGTTTTCCGGCAATGTTTCGGGTTTGACTTGTGTATGGGATACCATTGATCTGTATGGTGCAATTCTCGTACTGGATTAAATACGATCCGGATAGGATCCTCTCAGAACCGCTGCAATCGGATGAAAAGGTGAAGTTTTTTGCAATGTTGACCAGTATATGGTGTGTATCAATTGAAATGATCTCTTGTTGGATAGGGTTTGATGTGTAGTTGCAGACAGCTGCTTTTCCGTCCAAGAGATTGGGTATACATGAGGAATCGGCTACTTCAGTATCTTCCAAATTGTAAATTGTTGGTTCTAGCGTGTGGACTGTAAATTTTTCAGACGGGTGGATTAAGAAATACTTCTTGGTCGTGTGTATTTGTTGTCGATTATGGAAGGTTGGACAAACAAGGATCTTATGAAAAACTCGAGGATCCAATTTCGGCATTTTGATGAGCAGTATGATCTCCTGGTAGTTGGTGGCTATTGAAGTAGTGGCATATGTGACAACTTCGGCTGACGAATGGACAGTTACATTTTCCCTCTCTAAATCTTTCCTGAACATTTCTATCTCATTTTTAGTCAATATTTTTTCATTTAAAATCCCTAATTTAGCTAACATTATCGTATCTATTATATCTCCAATTTTCTCACTTAAATCTTTGAGGTTAAAGAGAATGTTTATTGAATATAGCTCTGAGGATTTGTTCTTGAATAACTGAATAGCTTCTTTAGTCTTGAAAACGGATTCCTTTAGCTGAAGAGTCATTTCTCTATTAATTTTGACTTGCTTGTTATTATTGTAGATGAGATTGTTAATGCTATTGTTAATCAATTTTAAATCATTTGCATCGGGTGACCCAGCAATAAATTTCCAAACAGTTCCTACAGCATCCCATCTTCTTTGCCTTCTAATAGGGATTATACTTTTTAAATACTCATTAATTTCATCGAATTTTTGTAGTATAAATTCCGAGAATTGATTTTTGTCTATTTCATCAAATCTATTCCTGAGATCTACGACATGTGTTCTTAATGACTCTATGCTGAAGTGGTGGATGTAATGATACGATGAATATTTTAATCTGCTCATTCCGTGGTCAAAGACGAAAATAGGTTGTTCCAGTCGTTGTATGTGTAACGTCCATGCTTCTGTCAGTAGGGATGAGAGTCTGAAAAAGGGGGGAGTTTGTCAGTCAAATTTTCCTGATTTTTATGTCGTTTTTGTGGACACGTCTACCGTCATCTGTTTTTATTGTGCTTTTGTTAACCTTAGCTATTTTAATCTTTTTATATCGTGGGGTCGTTTTTACTCTACGTCTTGTCTTTTCGTATGCGTCAATTCCTGCTTCAATTTCTGTATGTTTTGTCTTTTGATTGTGACGTTTCAAGTCTTTAGTCTGTGTCGCCAGCAAGTTACTATAAACGGTTTCACATATTGTCGAGCTTTGAGAGCTGGGAATGACTACTTCGTATGGGGTATGTCTCGTAGTGGAGTGAATGGTGTTGTTGTACTTTATTATTGAGATGTCCATGATTTCTTGTGGGGTTTTACTTGGATTCTCAGCTTTGCTTATTCGATAAATTTCTAGCAAAGTCGAATGGAAGCGTTCTACGATCCCATTCATCTCGCTTCGACCAGTAGCCACGATATATGGCGTGATTTTGTTGGTGTTATAAAAATTTACTAGCTCGCCCGTCATAAATGACTTTTCCTGGTCCATGACCAAGGTTTCAGGGAACCTAAATTTTGATAACACTTCCTTTACAGCCGGAATAAGGTCTACAGCGGCTCTCGATTCAATTAAACGAGCTTGGGCGTACTTTGAAAATTTATCGACATAAGTTAAGTACTGAAGATTGTCTATGAAAAGAATGTCGATGTGAGCTATTTGAAACGGTTGATTAGGTATTGGAGTTTTTTGGATAGGGAAGTGAATAGGGCTTCTATCATATTTATTCTCGTGACATATTCGGCAATTTTTTATAAAGTCATGCAATTTTTGAGAGAGCTTTGGAAAATAAAACTTCCTCAAAAGCTGCCATTTATTTTCATCTGCGCCGCGGTGCGCTCGATAATGTTCTTTGTGTATCAAATCCCACTGTTCGTTCTCTTCTCGGACATCCTGGAGTTGACGTTGAGTGAAACGGATTTTTAACAGCTTTTTATCTCCAAAGTGAGTTTTATACACTTCCTGTAATTTACCCATAATTTCCTCAGTTGTTAAGAGTCCGTTTAACTTATTAACATCAAAATGGTTTTTCAATACCTGTAATAGAGAATTGTCGTTAATATCACTGATAAAAACATTTACTCTGGTGAATTTTTCAAAGGGGTGTTCTGTATTGACTTTATCGGGACCTTTTTTCAAAATAACCTGGTGTTTAAATACATTAATAGGGGATTCCGTAGATTTGATATAGAAATGATCGCTATTTTCCGCTGAGTGTTGGGTGGCTGTCATGGAACACACTATTCGACTCAAAGCGTCAGCAACCACATTGCTTTTGCCTGGCTTGTATTCAATGGTATAATCGTGTTCTTCCAAATACGCCTTCCAACGCTTAAGCTTTGCATTTGTGTTTTTTGCTGATAGAGAAAAAGTTAAGGGTTGATGATCTGTGAGGATTTTGAATTTGGAACCGTATAAATAGTTTCGAAACGTTTGTAATGCCCAGAATATGGCTAACATCTCCTTTTCTGGTACTGAGAATCCTTCTTCGGATTTCGAGAGAGTTCTAGATGCAAAATGGATAGGCTTATCTTTACCTGCCTCGCCTTGCGACAAGACAGCTCCGATGGCGAAATCAGATGCATCGGTTGTGAGAATAAAAGGCTTGCTGTAGTCGGGATAAATTAAAATGTCTGAGGAAGATAGAATACTTTTCATCTTCCTAAAACAGTTAGATTCCGCTTCGTTAAATTTGATCTTTTTATTTGAGGTACATCCCTCCCCTCTCAGAAGGCTTGTAAGGGGTTTTGCGATTTTCGCAAAGTCCTTTACGAACCGTCTGTAATAGCCCATCATTCCTAGGAATGATCTCAGCTCTTTGATTGTTGATGGTTCGGGATACTTCTCTATCGCTTCAATTTTTTTAATGTTTGGTTTAAGACCCTTAGATGTGATGACATAACCGAGAAACTCAATTTCCTTATGTAAGAATTCTGACTTATCCAATTGAATTTTCAGATTAGCATCATTCAGTGCCTTTAAAATTACCTCGAGATTCTTAAGTGTTTCTTCGAGTGTTTTGCCGAATATGATTACGTCATCAATATAGACGTAACATATTTTCCCAATATGTTCCCTTAATACATCATCGATTGCACGTTGAAATATCGCGGGAGCATTCTTGAGACCGAATGGCATACGAGTAAATTCGTATTTGCCATTATTAATCGAGAAAGCAGTTTTCTCGATGTCACTCTCTTTCATCTTTATCTGGTGGAAACCAGATGCCAAATCGAGGGTGATAAAATATTGTTGACCTTTTAATTGGTCAATAACATAATTTATTTCAGGCATCGGGTACCTGTCTGATATAGTTTTTTCATTTAATTTTCGGTAGTCTACTACCATTCGAAACTTTTTCTCTCCGGAGGCATCGGATTTCTTTGGAACAATCCACACAGGGGACGTCCAAGCAGATCGGGATGGCCTTATAATTCCATCATCGAGAAGTTTTTTTACTTGTTTATTTACCTCTGTTGCATATGCAGCAGGGTATGGATAAACTTTTTGGTGGATTGGAATATCATCCGCGGTGTTTATAGCACACTCAATTACAGTACTGCAAGTCAATTTTGCATCGGGCTGATGAAACACTTCTTGATGCCGTTCAAGCACCTCGAATAATTTGCCCTTCTCGTCGTCTGAAAGATGAGCCGTTCTAAACATTTTGTCAACGTTGCTTGCCCGTGGCTCGAGGGCCGATTGTTGGGGTAGGCAACTGGATGGGTTTGGATTTGTTTCCAGGGAACTAACAATTTGTGCGGGGGAATATTGAAGAAGGGGAATAGTCAGAAATTCATTGTCTTTACTTAGCTGGAGAGTGTTATTTTTGAGGTCAATCTTTGCACTGAGTGCGTTTAATATTCCGGTACCTATTATACCGTGAAAAAAAGGATGAAACTCATGTAATAGAAATTGTGCTCGGTAATGTATTTTTGGTCTAAAAAATTCAATATCAATCGCAGTGTTAGAGCTGAATTTCCCATTAGCGCTACTGATACCATTTGCCGCGAAATGATACGGTTTTGCTAATGAATAATTGTACGCTAGCATTGGATGTATTAGATTTATATTCGCGCCTGTATCAATTAAAAAGGGGAATTCGCCAATGCTTGTTTTAAGGTTGATGTAAGGCATCGTTGGGGTTACCAACGGGGGAGCCATTCTAAAAAATTTGCTTGCTGTTCTGGAGGTTCAGCAGCATTTTGTTTTGGCGGAGAGGTACCAGAGGCTTCTCCTATTTCAAAGTTGTCAACAGGAGGCGCTTCGTCATATGAGCCGTCCTGCGTGGGATATGGGATCGAATAATCTGGATAACATTCGTTGTAGTATGATTGATCGTACTGATAAGCATACTGGTTGTAATTATCGTAATTATCATAATAATCATAAACAGGGTATGCGTTTTCTAACGGATGTGCTTGGCGTTTGATATTTTGGTGATATTGTTGAGAAGCTGGCCTTTTCAAATTCATTGGCGGCCGATTACCATAATTTATGAATTTCGATTGTTGACTCTGGTCAACTTCCATGGGTTCTACTTTTTGGGAAATTTGAGGTGACCTGAAGGGGTTTTGTGAAAATGGATTGTATGAGAATGTATTTTGGGAAGGCTGATTTCTAAATGGGTTGGTTTGCAAGGGGACTCTGGGAGGTAAAGCATAATTTTGAGGCACACTAGGCCTTCTTGGAGGTAATGGTGGCGGTAATAGAATTTTTGGATTTAAAAACTGTGTCCTGGAAGGTATTTTTGGAGGTTCCTTTGGCTTAGGCAATGATTGGCTACCATGTTCGTTTCGAAAGGGGGCGGAACGGATATCTAAATTATAATATTCAGTGCAGAAGTTGTAAGCTTGACCCAAGGTTCTTGGATTTGTACTTTTTAACAGGATGCTCAGAGGTTTATCCAATCCTCTGATGAATGCATCGAGTGACTTGTCACGGAAGTAGTCGATATGTGCTGCGGCATTCGGTCGCAGTTTGTCGTCCGTTTGTATCTGAGCTATTATCAAAGATAATAATTCATTGACACGGCTGTAATAACTGCTGAGGCTTTCCTCGGCAGATTTTCTTATAGATGTTAATTGGAAATCTAACGTTTTAACATCCCGTCGGTCGCGATAATACAGGATTAACGTGTTTTTTATATCCGTCCAAGAGGACGAGATATTATTCGCATTCAAAATATCGGCAGCTTCGCCATCAATTTTGCGGCGCACTGACCGTTCAAGGATATTAATTTGCGACGGTGTCGCACCGTTGTCGCGGTAAGTTCTGAAAATGGAATCAACATCGGTGATCCAATCAATAAGTCTGGTAGGATCACCCTTGAAAATTTTAATTTCTTTGACAAAGTCTGGAACTTTGCCTAGATCAATAAACTGTTGAATGGTCATAGGAGAAGGTGGGGGCACTGGATTAGGGTTAGGATTCATCATATTGGAGTAATAGAAATTTACTCGCGGTTTCTTCTTCGGTAAAATATTGAGCGAATTGGGAAAGAGCTTGAGAACTACGACAAAATCACCGTAATCAGAAAATCACTCAGATAGGAACAAAAATTAAAACTTTTGAAATATTTCACTCACACTTTTCGGATTTAAAACTATCACTAGCACTTGTTTGATTGAATAAAATAAAAGTAACTTACAGTAAAATTGCCAACATCCTCCGTTGGACTTCCTGGGTTTTCCTGGGATGATTTTTTTTTTGATGGCGGGACTCCGTCTATGGGGGAGAACCAGGCAGTTATTTCGGGTTGATCCGTTTTGCTGCTGACTGCTACTCCGGGCCCTGATAACGATTGATCCAGCTGGATGCGGTGTCCTGATCCTCGCTTCGTTCCGTAGGGTAGGCTCGTTGAACCTAGGGTGTGGTGTTAGGCTCCTTCCACCAATGGTGTGATAGATCACTTTGAGGATTTTTACACTACACTTGTTGAACGATTTTTCACTACCGGACACTTATACGATTCCCACTTCGACGGGTCCCTATTCGGGCGCCAGTTCGCGTTTTCGCGGTTGGGGTTTCTTTTTAAAAAAAAGAACCAAGTCGATTGACTACTAAACTTAAACTGTTTTATTGCCTTAATGTAACCTACCACCTAACCTAATAATGCCATATCAGCACCCTACAACTGGCCTCGATGCCAATCGATGATACTGCTGACCGAGCTCCGTGCCGTCGCCGTTGCCGAGGGCACCCAAATTGCTGACGTCGGTGGTGCCATCGATGAAATGTGCTAAGTCCGGTTGGCTGGGGCGTTAACTCGCGCTCCAAGGCTTCAAAATAATTATTTTTGTTGGTAACACCAGTTTTTTCAACCCTGGCATCGAGAATCGCCCACAAATTCTCGATGGGGTTGAGGTCTGGGCTTTGTGGAGGCCATTCCAGCGGTTTAATCCGACAAGACCGGAAGAAAGACTTGGTCTTCTTTCCAGTATGCTTCGGGTCGTTGTTCTAGAGAAATATGAATTTCTCTTCAAGGCCCGTCTGGATCAGCGAAACCTCCAGATTTTCCAGCAAGATGTTAATGTAGGAATCTGCCGTCATTATTCCGTCGATTTTCACGACGCTTCCTACTCCACTCCATGAAAAACACCCCCAGACCATCACATTTCATCACATCACACTTCCTTGGATGTGGCGCTCCTGAAGCTCGAGCTGTCTAACCGAGAGCGGCGGGCTCGTGTGTGATGCAGAGCACCACATCCAAGGAACGGTGAAGCATGGAGGAGGAAATGTGATGGTCTGGGGGTGTTTTTCATGGAGTGGAGTAGAAAACCTCGTGAAAATCGACGGAATAATGATGGCAGATTCCTACATTAACATCTTGCTGGAAAATCTGGAGGTTTCGCTGATCCAGACGGGCCTTGAAGAGAAATTCATATTTCTCTAGAACAACGACCCGAAGCATACTGGAAAGAAGACCAAGTCTTTTTTCCGGTCTTGTCGGATTAAACCGCTGGAATGGCCTCCACAAAGCCCAGACCTCAACCCCATCGAGAATTTGTGGGCGATTCTCGATGCCAGGGTTGAAAAAACTGGTGTTACCAACAAAAATAATTATTTTGAAGCCTTGGAGCGCGCCTGGGAAGAACTAGATCCACAACACCTACAAAACCTGGTGAAAAGCATGCCGAAGAGCCTCCAGCAAGTCCTTAAGGCCAAAGGAGGACACATTAACTATTAAATTGCTTTTTATTTTTCTTAAATCATCTTTTCTGGGGCCAAGAAGGAAGTGGGCACTTATTTTTGTCACTACTTTTTTTTCAATACAAATTGATTTTCTTTTTCTTTAAGTAAAATTCTTTTTTTTTTATCAAAATTTCGTAAGTGCAACTTTAAAAGAACATCAAAAATAAAATATCACAAAAGATTTAGGTGTGTTAACTTTAATTTGAACCAAATCAATGAGAGAAATTCGAAAACTGGTAAGGTGGGCACTTTATTTTGCCTCTCACTGTACATACACTGTAATACTTTTGTAGACTCCCCCTCCCCCAAATGATAGACATCATTTTTTAATGACCCCTCATGAAATACTAAAAAAATATGTTGAAATTTTAGTTTTGTCTGACGTGATGAACCACATTCATTTAAATCTGTCCTTTAACCGTCCATAGTTGACTAATTTCTAGGAAAGTCTTAAAAGTTGCAGAAGTATTGGGTAATATTGTATGTGATGCGCAAAAGCGTTCAAAATGAATAATTTATTGACTTTTTTCATTAAAATTTTCATTAATAAAGTAGGATTTGAAAATGCAAAGCGTGTTTAAATTCATTGTTTAACTGCCATACGTGTCCATCCGGATGTTGCTCGAATTGTTGCCCATGCATCGTGAAATGTCAACACATATTTCGCTTAGAAGACAATTGTAATACACGAATTAATCCGAACAGTTGCCATACCATCAGCAGCTTTATTTGTATTCAAAAATCGATAAATCGTTAATCCTGTTGGTAAGAATAGAATCTTCTGAATAATTTCCGGTAATTAACATTACCCTCCATTTTTTTTTAAATATTCCAAAACATGATTTTAATGGAAACAAGATGCAAACAATGAGCGTACTTCTAGCGTTACGGAGATAAACCATACTTAATGATTCAAAGATGATAATTAGGATAAGCAATTTGTCGACCTGACAAATTCGCCATAAACCAAACTTACGTACCATTTATTGTGAAGGAATTTATTGAATCAAATGATTATTAGATTTTTCATCAGTACCGAAAATACCGGTATTCAATGCTTTCCAGTACCGGTATTCCGGTACCAAAAAATAGTCGGTAGTACCGGTACTCCCGGTGCTAAAACCTCTAATACTAAGGTACGGAGGACCAATCTGATCAAAAGCGCTTAGAACTAGCAGAAACCTAGAGCGGTAGGAAAGCACGTACAGGATAATGTGCTTAAGAGTAGCAAGTGCATACCGGACGGTATCTAAAAAGGCCGTCCATCAGGCTCATATTCAAGGAAGATGTTCACTTCAACCAAAGAGGTACCAGACGAGTTCGCAACGTGTGTAAAGAGGCTGGCAGCAAAAACGGGATCACTCCACTAAAGGTAGATGGACCCACCGACTGATACCAAATATGACAGATTGGTATAAATGAAACCAGCGAGGGGAAGTGAACTTTCACCTGACGCAGTTTCTGTTAGGACATGGTTGCTATAGGCAGTACCAGCATAGGTTCGGGCACTCAGCACTCTTTCCTGCGTGCCCCAATTGTGCTGGTGTGTAGAAAGCAGCGGAGCATGTCGTGTTCGATTGCCCCCGTTTCATTGTTCTGAGAGATCGCATGCTCGCTCCATGCGGAGGGGTTACGTCCTCTGACAATGTAATCCGCTGCCGAGTGTAGGAATGCAGTAACTGGCTGTCACACAGCCATGTTGTATGCTGTACCAATATGGACTAGCTGTTGTAATACTAGGAAGAAAGCTCTGCAGAGATTTCAAAATAAAATTTTGAAAATGCTTCTGAAGCTCCCTCCCTGGTATAGTACCAATGAGTTACATAGAATATCCAATGTTGAAACATTGGAACAAATGTCAAATTAAATAATTAATAATTTCAGGCAAAAATCGTTGCAATCTTCTATTGCCACGATTAATGCGTTATATGTTTAGGTTAAGTTAGGTTAAGTATATTTAAAGCGTTTTTTTCTCTTATAAGCAGGTGAAATCAACTCACCTGTAAAAATCTGAACTGCTACGGCAAATGAAATGTAATATGTTGTTAACAAAATGTTAATGAAATCTTAAATTTGTTTTACCAAATTAGGATGATAGTGTTGTCTAATAACACAGAACACCTAGATATAAGAAATGAATGTAATGTTTGGAATGATACTAATAAAGAAATAAAAAAAACTGGCTGTCACTTACATTGTGCTAGAGTTGCCTATGGCGCGTCGACCAAGAGTTGGCCGCAGAGGATTAACCCTGCCGAGGCTGGTTCCCTGTAACATTGTTGAAGTTAAGAAGCAGTTTGCCTAGGCTACTTCTGCTACATGTGTTGTGTGTTGTGCTATATGCACTGGCCCCTCCTCGAAGAAATACCGTAAGGTGGTTTCAGGGAGATAAGGGTCTGAGGCCAAGGGTAATGTCGGTGCACTCTGTACACCAAGCAATTCAACAATAATTGCTCAAGTACAGTGCATGGCTGGTTTTAGAGGGTCGTCGTCGGTGCAGCATCCCCACACTCCCTGAGTTACCTTCTCAGGCGTTTGTTTGCAGATTTTCCTCTTGTAAAAAAAAGACCTGTACTTCATCCGAATATAGGATCGAGGAAATGGGTTCTCTTATGACTTCCGGTGTTTCAGAATAATCATCAGCTTTTAAAAAAAATTTAAACCAATTGAATTGTCTTTTGAAAAGGATTTGCTAAGTCTCGCATCTGCAGGAGCGTTTTATTTTATATTTTCACAAACCCGTCTCCAATACATTAATGAATGTTTGCCCTTTACTGGCATAAACCAGATTTGCTGGTATGTCTGAAACATAGTATTTGGAAACTTGCAATCACAAGACACGGATTCAGTTTGGCTTTCTATTCCGCAGAATCATAAGGTGTTCTGTAGCTTAGTTGGTTAAAGCGCCGGTCTAGCGTACACGGAGTCGTGAGTTCGAGTCTCACTAGAACGCGTATTTTTTCGCAAATTCATGTCTCAATTTGTCAAACAAACACACTGTGTCTTCTGATTGCAAGTTTCCAAATACCCCGTCTCCAATCCTTGCGTTTGGCCTGTATTCTGTCAGGGCCTTTTTTGTAGTAAACCCAATTAGAAGTAATCTTTGCTCTATTAAATAACTGTCTGTATTCCGTCCTCAATTCTGTCATCTTTGCTGAATAGGACAACTAGCATGATAAGATGAGATCATTTGGTCAATAGTAAAAGATCCCTTTGGTTTACGACTTCCAGATCCTACAGTTTGACTTCCAGTTGTAAAACAGTACATACCTTCGTTTTCCCCGGATTATTGGCAACTCCATTTTGATCGCAACAATGTTGGAACAAATTCTATCCTAGACTAACGTTCTTATGTCTACTATTCACAGAGGTCAATGGACAACGGCTGCTCGGGATGAACCACCTGGAGGTGGTTTCCATTTTGAAGGAGCTGCCCCAGGATGTTTGCATGGTTTGCGGCCGCGGCGATCAGGAGATGTTGCAGTTCACCGAGGAAGCGCTTATCAACACACTGGAAGAGGAGGCCGCCAAAAGCCGCGCCGGTGGTCTCCAGAGCAGCCTGACCCCATCGGAAAGGTTGGTGAAGGCCAAAAGCGATGGCAGTTTGGCCACGACCGGGGGCGCCAACGATGGCTTCTCGAAGATCAAATCCAGGAGCTTGGAACCGTTGACGGGATTGGCCATGTGGAGCTCCGAGCCGCAGATCATCGAGCTGGTCAAAGGTGAGCGTGGTCTTGGGTTTTCGATCTTGGACTACCAGGATCCGCTGGATCCGAACGATACGTTGATCGTGATCCGATCGTTGGTTCCGGGTGGGGTGGCCCAGCTGGATGGACGACTGATCCCTGGGGATAGATTGTTGTTTGTAAATGATACGGTGTTGGAGAATGCTTCCCTAGATCAGGCGGTCCAGGCGTTGAAGGGCGCCCCGAAGGGTGTTGTTCGAATTGGCGTTGCGAAACCGTTGCCGATGCAGGACTCGTCGATAACGGCATTCGAGGGGGACAAAGGTGGCGATGGGGGCGCAATGGGATATCATGGAAACGATGGCAGTCGCAACTCCGTGGGAAAAATGTTATCCATGAGCAAGCCAGATATAATTATGGAATGAGAACGTTTAGTCATAAGCAGAGATGAATATGAACGCTGTATTCATTTGTTTAAGCAGTTATCTGATCTTTTACAATTTATCGACTTTGTTAGCTCCGTCGCGAATGACAAGAACTTGGTCTAAATTTGCGAGCTAAGGAATTTGTTTCCTAGTACCTTCAAAGCAAAACCACTCTATCTCTATCTAAAAGGCTTTCCACCGGCGTAAGTGGCATGCTCACCCTATTCCTTGCCCGGTTTGCTTGATTGTGTAGGGATTTATTTTAGATACTTGGTTACCTTACTCCTCATTCCATCCATTGCATCCACGATTCCATCCACAAAGTAATATCGTTGAGTATTAATTCTACTTGTTTCACGTCTAATGCACGTTCTTCAGCACTTTCCCAGCAGCCGACACGTTAGTGTGGACCTTAACGTTGAATATCTCAAGAGAAATCAATCACACCGTGGCACTCACATCCATTCACATCTCATCCAAATAACTCATGCATCACTCACTCAGTTTGAGTCGAAAAAAGAAAAAGTTAAGAACTCATTGATTTTTGTTTGTTTGATTTGAAACCGTTCAGTACTTTGTCGTATGATTTGCGCTTTCACAACTTATGGTGAGAATAATAGAACACAAATCAGTGTATTCATTTCTGACTTATGACGTTATAATTGGAGGATTGATGAGAACACAAACGAAAAAATCAACCAACGCGAAAAGAAATACGGAAAACGAGAATCAATCAAATCAAAATGGAAAATTTGTCTGAAAGCTGAACTGAAGCGGAATTTGTTGAATAACTAAAAATACCACGTCGGCATGTTGGCGCATGCTGCTCAAGACGTTGGTGATCGTAGTGCCGTAGTGAAATCACGAGTGTCGATGTGCGATTTTTTTCATAGAAAAGCGGTTAAAAATCAAAGCAGAGTGTTTAGAGGCCTAATAGTGAGTAGGGAGATGTGGTTTCGCAGTGTGCAGTGGGGTCGAGTAGCTTGGAGGGTTGGGGACGCCTAAGAAATTCATCGTACACTACAGTTTTCAGTTGCTTACTTTTGAAGCACATTGAGCACATAACAAGTGCGATCAGCAGTGCGGAATTGCGAACAAAAGTGTGGGATTACGTCGGATCGATTTGGTGTGTTCATCGCACTTATTCAGCATGAGATGACGAATAAGTGCAGTGAAGACATCATACCTATCCGATTCAATCCCGTACTTCTATTTGCGATTTCGCACTTAGGGGTCCAGTAAGCAACGCAATTTATAATATAACCGACAATATTCTGCTTATCCTTGCTGTTAACTTCCGACAGAAGAAGCATTTTTCATAGCGATATTACGGAAAACTTGAAAATATAAACGTTGGTTTGCCAACTGAGAAAGTTGAGTAAATAGTTATTCAAACACATCAGATTTTTCTTCTCAGTAGTGCCCATCCTTCAGAAATTTAGAGATAACGCGAACTAAACTGTAACACCTTCAGGAATATTTGTAGATTGCTCCAGAAACTCGTTCAGGAGTTTTGCGATTTTTCTCAATAAATATATCTAATTTTTTTTCTTACAAAAAGTCCAACTGATATTCAGCAAGAAACACTCCTAAAATACAACATAAATTGCTGCAGAAATTTGTCTATGGGTTTTTACAGAAATTCTGCCATACGTACCCAGCCTGCAAAATTCAGCCTCGGGGCGAACGTTAAGCAGCCCCCCTGCTATAATCCTCCACCATAGCGTTGGTCAATAACTTTTGGAGCTTTATCCTAAATTATGCCTAAATTAATTGTTGGTATGGTCGTCAATATGAATCCTCCAAAAATATTTGAGCTTTTGAACCCACTGCACAAAACCACTTAGAAATAATATGCTACCCTTCGACAATGTTGCAGTAAATCAAAGTGTGTTACCACCACTGCGAACGTATCTCGTCGGATTATAAATGGTTTGTCGAAAAACAGTGCCAACATGGTTACACGAGAATGGATTCTGCCAGTAGGGCACACCGTCTGATAGTGCTATATTCCGGTTCACGCTTGAACGAAGTAGAATTCGAATTCCTTCATTAGAGAAAAACAAAAATCATTCGAACAAATAGACTCACACTTTTGTAGATCAGTAGAATAGCTCGTCCGTAGAGTTGAACTCGTATATATTACGACAGAAAAAAAAATCTATTTTCTCCGCAAAGGGAATTCAATTCGAAGCTAAATGCAAGGGATGAAGAAATTTTCCACTCAAATGCAATAATTTACCCTCAGCATTAGTTAGAATACCGAAGAACGAATAAGTACGTAGATCATCCACAGAAACTCTCACAAATTCATCGTTGACCCTTCATTATCGGTGGTCATCCTTGTGTATTCAAAATGTGTCAAAAATTGTTAACGTATTCATAGAACGAACAGAACAAATAAAAATCAATCAAACACGCAGAGTGAACCCCGCATTCCATCCCCGGCACGTACGAACACACAAGCACTTGCACATAAAACTATCACAAGAGGACACCTAACACCAAACAGTAGGAAACTATTTCCCACAACAACTCATGTAACTGTATTCTGATAAGGTATTTTGATAAAAAAAACGAAAGACTCTTTTGTCCCTATAATTGTACCCTCTATTTATTCTCTTCTCTATTTTTACGCGTCCACCTATATATTATACAAAATCGAATAACTAAGAACGAAGCAAACACAAAACTGAACTCAGATATTTACTTAAATGCCTTCTGTTGCAGTTGTACTTATTGAACGGATTTTTCTGTCATAGCCAAAATCAAACCCGTTGAACAGACTTGAACGTTATAAAAATTCGAATAAATATTTAATTATTGATTGAAGCAACAATATGAAAGGAAAATCAACAGGAATCACATTACTTAATGTAAATTTAAATTTATTGACTATTGAAATATTGAATATGCGAATGCAAGCAAAAAAAAAATAACAAATATATTATTATGAAAGATATAGATTATTTATATACAATGTTTAGACAAAAAAATCCATTCCACTTAGTTTGTAACTTATGCAATTATATATATTCTATTCGGAATGACGATACATGATCAATATATGGATGGTAACTACACACTGCAATTGGGCTGGTGATGTTTGATTCGGCATCAGTGATGTATCACATCAATTTTTAGTTCTTGGTAAACTTTCTCTGATCTCCCGTCGTCTGTCACCTGTAGTAAACGAGTTCGTGGGAAGTCGGCTTCGTTGACGGCAAGAAATGCCGTGAGTACCAGGTCCCAACGCATCACCTGTTTATCTATTTCAAGGCGGCATACGATAGTATCGATCGCATAGTTCTATGGAAAATCATGGACGAGGACAGCTTTCCCGGGAAGCTCAAGAGACTGAAGAGCAACGATGGAAGGTGTGCAAAATTGTGTGGAGGTTTCAGGCGAACATTCAAGTTCGTTTGAATCCCACCAAGGACTACGACAAGATGATGAACTTTCGTGCCTGTTGTTCAACATTGCGCTCGAAGGTGTTATGTGCAGAGCCGGGGTACGATTTTCACAAGATCCAGTCAGTTTGTTTGCTTCGCGGATAATATGGACATTGTCGGCCGATCATTTGAAGAGGTGGCAGACTTGTAGGGGCAATGAGGGCAATATGAACATACAGGGCAATATGAGCCACCCAGGTTTTGTCCTCAAAAACAGTATTTTAATGTCTAGTGTCATTATGATCTGCTAAAGGATGCCTCAAATAGCCACCACAATAAAAACCGTAAGAATATTCGTTTGAACGTCCTTCGTCATGAAAAGCTTATAATTTTGGCAGTTTTTAATTAAGCCTATAAGACAAATATATTTATAATTCTGGTAAATTTTACCAATTCATTGAAACTTCTGATCATAATGAACAGTTCGTGAGCGAAATTAGATTTCTTCGTAAACAAAATTATTGAAAAACAATATATTATTTTCAAGATGAAGGGGCGGGGCAAAATGAGCCACCTAGATTTAAGCAAACCAAACGATGTTTTGAACATAAAAATTCATTGCCTAAATATACCAGATTATTTTTTTACTGCATAGTCATCTTTATGCACTTTTACAAGTAGAACACTTTGCTAGAAAATACGTTGAACCAAGTATCGAAATTTAGTACTAGTATAACATGGTCTGATCACTATGTATTATGTATCTTTAAAAAATAAGCCGCCAGAATCAATAATTTCAAGCAAAGCTAATACAATTTCCTTTCCAATAATGTGCTCTTCACCACTAACTCTTCTCTATACTGTTTTAAATAAAAATCATTCGATTGAATGAGGTGGCTCATAATACCCCGTAGGGTGGCTCATAATGCCCCATATGGTTGGTGACCACGTAGAAAAACATGGTTTTCCGAAAAGTGCCTGAAATAATTTGCAAGTTGATATTAACATTAATTATCGTCGTAACATGGAAGATAACATTTTATAGTACAAGTCACTTGCATTTAAACCATAATTTTTGCTGTTTTTCTATGCATTCCATGACGTTTTCCTTAGGCGGTCCATATTGCCCCGATCACCCCTACACGCGCCTGAAACGTGAGTCAGCCAAACTTGGACTGGTGCTGAATACGACCAAGACAAAGTACATGCTAGTTGGTGAAGCCGAGCGCGACACGGCTCGTCTAGGTAGCAGTGTTACGATAGACGGGGATACGTTCGAGGTGGTCGACAAGTTCATCTACCATGGATCCTTGCTGACGGCTGACAATAATGTTAGCCGTGAAATACTGAGGCGCATCCTCAGTGGGAAGTTGGGCTTGCTAAGGCCTTGGGAGGAACGGTTTCCGTTCTACGAAAGCGGGCTTGTCCGCCGTCGCTCCGAATTCTTGAAGTAGCTTGGTTTTGATGCTGTCCCCGGTGATAGCCAGATCGGAATTCTCGAAGATCTCACTCGTTGTTCTAGTGCTGTTACATTGACGGGCCCCTCGGCCCATGAACCATTATCGAGGAAGAAATGCTACACCCGAGGACGAGAACATCGAGTGATCGCTCATCCAACCGATAGAGTACTGCATATTGCGGCAAATGGTTCGGATGAAGCCAAGATATCCAATTAATAGAATCGTTTCCAAATACATGTTTTAGTAGGTAATTAGAGTAATAAAGGTTGTAGTTTGTGTGTTAAATAAATGTGTAATGGACTTGTTAATAAGTAGTGTAAAAGTGATGTGTTGAATTGTAGTTCATAAATCCGAGAAATATTGAATTTGACCAAGAATCGTTCGACCGATCGCTCAAATAAGGTACCGATTCTACTCCAACTCAGCCAACCCAGGAACGACCATCCAAGGGCCACCTAAATACAGTCCACTCATCGGAAGGAAAAGACCAGCTCCCAAACAGACGTAATTTACGGGATCCAACAGCGCGCCTGCTCCATCTGCAGTGGACATCTGGATTTTTTCTTGGAAAAATCTTGAATTTTCTTTTTGCTGGGCTCACAACCTTTTGGATGTAGCCGTAAATCTAACTACATTGTTTGACGATTGTTAGGAATGAATGGTTGTAATAACCTAGTCGCAAACGGAGCCTGTGGAGTACCAGGGCGCCTTCTGCAGTATTATGCCTTTCCTGTGCTACCCGGAGCAATGGCGCAGGTGACCTTGTTTTTCTTCGAGACAATCGGCTGCCCTTTTTCAGTCTCTAGCCTGAGGCTGAATAAGGGTAGGATTATGAATATGTTGCTATTCAATTTAAATTATCACCTATATGAACTCGCATTATGCGTTTTGCACAGTGTATTCTGTGCCTTTTCGCCTTTGGTGACTTTCAATAGATACCGATCTGTTTTTTTCGCTGCTGGTCTTTTTCGTGCTGATATTGCAAAAAGCTTAATCCTGCCTGATTTGGGTAGTGGCTACGGTTAGATTAGCTCAGATAAATCTTCAGCATAAAAGAACAGCAACGATCAATCTTTGCAGACTGATGCAAAATGGTACAGCCCAAGTGGCGCTAGTTCAAGAACCCTACTTTCGTAGAGGGAACTTCTATCTAGGTAATCTTGTGGACCCAGTTTTTGCTACTTTCAGCAAACCTGAAATAGCAAACACGCGCTCCATGCCCCGCGCATGCGTGCACGTTAATAAAGCAATCGTTGCTACACTCATTTCTGAGTTAACTACCAGAGATGTATGTGCTGTCACAATCGATGTTTCTGTTGGTGACCTCAACAGGAAATATGTACGTCTATTGTTCGGTATATTTACCACATGATGAACCATCCCCAACGGATGACTTCAAACGAGTTGTCGCACACTGCGTAACAAAAGGCTAATTATGGGCAGTGATGTCAATGTTCACCACATCATCTGGGGCAGCTCAGATATCAATTTGAGAGGCTCCAATCTGATGGAATACTTTACTAGTACAGATCTTAGATTATTTAACATAGGTAATCGCCCAACCTTCATGGTTTCTAATAGAGAAGAAGTGTTAGACATAACGCTCTGCTCGTATAGAATCAGTCATGAGTTGACGAATTGGCATGTATCAGATGAGGAATCATTATCTGATCATCGCTACATCTTCTTTGAACATTAAAATGTAATGGCGCAGGCTTTGCATTTTAGGAATCCCCGGTTAATAACGGGGGAACTATATACTGAATTGATAGCGACCAAATTTCCGTCCATTGAAAATCCAAGTGATTTTGATGATGCCGTTGATTCAACAACATCCTACATTATGGAAGCTTTTGAAGCAGCATGTCCTCTGCGGTCAGTGAAGAGGGACCGCATGGTGGAATTCCGATCTGACTAGACTCAGGAAACAATGTAGAAAGAGTTGGAACAGACGCCGTTCAGCTGGATCAGAGTCGTCCAAATCGGCTCGCGAGGCTTACAAGAAGGCTCTTCGTTCTGCTAAACAATCCGACCGGAAAAACCTTTGAAATTTTTTTTCCAGTTTGAGTGAAGTCAGTCGGCTAAACAAAGTCCTCGCAAAATTTAAGGATTTCCAAGTGAACGAAATTCGCCTACCTAATGGTGACTTTACTTCTTCTGATGAAGAAGTTTTAGAATGTTTATTCAATACACATTTCCCCGGATGTGTGGAAACAGCATCTACGGATGAACCAAATGTCTTTTCATATAGTTACGAGTCTCGGCTCGCAGTATCGTAACTACTCGATTCAATGGGCACTTAATAGTTTTGCTCCTTTCAAATCTCCAGGAGCGGATGGGATTTATCCAAACATGTTTTGAAAAAAACTACTTGTAAGCAGTTTTGCTACCGGGTATATTCCCAGATCCTGGCGTGATATTACTGTAAAGTTTATCTCGAAAGGAGGACGTGCGTCGTATGAAGAAGCGAAGAGTTTTAGACCAATCAGTCTGACCTCTTTTCTTCTGAAATGTCTGGAACGCATTATCGATCATCACATTCGTGATGTTTATTTGGCAAACATGCCTCTTCATGTGAATCAACATGCTTACCAATCTGGAAAGTCCACTGTGACTCTTTTACACAAAGTTGTATACGATATCGAGAAAGCATTCGCTCAGAAGCAATCCTGCTTGGGTGTTTTCTTGGATATTGAGGGTGCCTTTGATAACGTGTCTTTCGATGCCATATTGGAAGCCGCACGAAACCATGGGCTACCTACAATGGTTACAAATTGGATTCATCAAATGCTCAGAAACCGACATCTCTTCTCGACATTGCGTCAAGTAGCGATTCGAAAATTGAGTAATTGCGGATGCCCCCAAGGGGGAGTCTTGTCACCACTTTTGTGGAATCTCGTAGCAGATACGCTATTGAGGCAACTCAATAATTGCGGTTTTCCAACATATGGATTTGCCGACGACTATCTAGCTTTGATAGTTAGTATGTGCATAAGCACCATATTCAACCTGATGCAAAGTGCTCTTCAGGTAGTCGAGAGTTGGTGTCGCCAATATGGCCTTTCGGTTAACCCGCATAAAACATCTATCGTTCTTTTCACGGGAAGGCGAAACCACGATTAAATTCGACCTTTACGTTTATTTTGGCAATGAGATCAATGTGACTGATCAAGTAAACCAAACCTTAATGGACACCTCACATTGATTTCAGAGTCAAAAAAGCTTGCATGGCCTTCGGTCAATGCCGGCGAACCTTTGGTAAAACTTGGGGCCTCAAACCCAAGTATATCAAATGGATTTACACAACAGTTGGCGGGGCCCAGAAAGCCGTAGCGGTAAACGCGCAGCTATTCAGCATGACCATGCTGAGGGTCGTGGGTGCGAATCCCACTGGTCGAGGATCTTTTCGTAAAGGAAATTTTCTCGATTCCCAGGGCATACAAGTATCTTCGTACCTGCCACACGATATACACATGCAAAAATGGTCAATCGGCAAATAAAGCTCTCAGTTAATAACTGTGGAAGTGGTCATAAGAACACTAATCTGAGAAGCAGGCTATATGTCCCAGTTGGGACGTAACGCCAGAAAGAAGAAGAAACAACAGTTTTTCGACCAATATTGGCATATGGATGTCTTGTGTGGTGGCAAAAGGGCGAAGTGAGAACAATTCAATCAAAATTGGGCCATCTCCAAAGGACGTGTTTGATGGCGATGTATGGTGCGTTCTCTACAACTCCCACAGCAGCGCTCGAGGCCCTTTTCGACGTTGCGCCACTACACATACATCTTAAACAAGAAGCAATTTCATGCTCTTACCGTTTATGGGTACTGGATCTACTGGAGAAGAATCCAGTGAATCGTAGATCTACACACACTTCGTTGTTTCCACTTTTGGTGAAATGGGACAAAATTGTCCTTGCTCCAAGTGATCTCACAATTGCTTGTCACTTTCCTTACAGGACATTTACCACACAATTCCCTTCACGGGAAGAGTGGACGTCTGGCTATTTGGAAAGAAGTATATCAAACAATATAGTATGTTACACTGATGGCTCCCTTCTTGAAGGTAGAGCTGGTGCAGGAGTATATTCTCGTGAGCTAAGGCTGAGTCAGTTTTACTCACTTGGTAGAAACTGCACCGTTTTTCAGGCGGAAATATTTGCTCTTATGTGTGGAGTGCAATCAGCACTTCAACAGCGCGTAATTGGTAAAGTAATATACTTCTGTTCAGATAGTCAGGCTGCTATAAAAGCTCTTGCTTCGGCCAACTCAAGGTCGAAGCTTGTTATCGCATGTCGGACTCAAATTGAGGAACTAAATTCAGTCAACTCTGTAAACCTTGTATGGATACCTGACCATTCTTCCATCGCTGGAAATGAATTGGCTGATGAACAAGCTCGCGATGGAGCATCGCATGATTTAATCGGCCCTGAGCCGACTATTCCAATTTCAAAGTGCCGGGTTAAGCTTCAGATAAATATATGAAATGAATGCGCCTAACTAGATTTTCCAAATTTCTCGGGATTTGATTTCCCGGGAAACGGGAAATAAATTTGCCATTTCCCGGGAAATCCCGGGATCCCGGGAAATTTAAAAATAAATGAAAATAAAGCAAATTTGATTATTTTTGTTTAATTATTCGTATTTTTGTTGTATTTTTTTTATACCAGTTAACTTGTATGGTTCATTCTCTTTCTTGTAAGCAATTTATTTATGTTTCTAAAAAAAATCTATTGATTTCGTTGTGTTCGCTAGGTTTCAGAACAACAAAAAGTATAATATTGAGTCCATGTGGAGATTATTCTTGATAAATCGTATGAAGTTCAAATAATATGTACAAGACGGACTTGATTATCTGGAATTCGATTATCCGGAAGTTTAGACTCGATTCATATACAATATGAATGGTTTTGCAGCTTTGGAGGTAGGCAAAAAAAGGGGGTTTAAAAAAGAGATTTTTTGTATGCCAGTCAAAAAAATTTCTTCCCAAGACCCCTAATGTTCCTAGAAATAACTTCTGGCTACGCCATTGCATCATATAAATAAAACAACGAAAAAAGATAATATTTGAGTTCTTTTATCGCAGATTTTAATTTCTCTTGTAGTGATTCGATTATTAGGAAGATTCGGTTATCCGGAGTGAAAAAGACATCGATACAAAGGATAATCGAGTCCGACCTGTACCAACATTGAATCAATCCTTTCAAGCACTAGAACAAAAACCAACTAGAGTTTAACGATGGAAATGTGACGGTTAAATCCATGAAAACTTTATAAGCGTACTCAATTCATGGATGATCCCTCGAAAACTCCTGTATTTTGTATGGCATATAATCTATTTTGAAAAAAAAAAACATATCATCAAAGAGATATCCATTTTATCAACAACTAGGGGGAGATCCCCCAGTACCGGACACTTAAGCCACTAAATTCATAGTTCGAAAAATATTAATTTAATGGGCTCGTGTTACCCATTTATGATAAATATTATCATTTTTATAGTGTACCAAAGTAAATTTGAAAATATAAACATGAATTTTGACATTACATTTTGATGATGTATTTTAGTACCAAATTGATCGATCTTGAAAGGTGGCACCCAATACCGGACACGATCCAGAAATGCCTCGAAATCTGAAAATTTGAACATCATTGAATGTGTACACTATAGGAATAGTTTATAATTACCAATTCAATGCATTTGCATCATTTACAAGAATAATTTGAGTTTTTCTTAGTTTGCAAGATGCCTATCAAAAACATCTTCCATATATGATGAAAAATAGCACATTTTACGATGTTGTTCTGAATGTTAATTCTTACTAATTTTATTGCATGTTTGATACCATGATAGACGGAACCCATGAAAAATGAAAGTATTTTGAGACACTGACGCAATAATTACAAAGATATCATATAACAAATCAAGCTGTCCGAAACTGAGGGACAGGAGGTGCTTAACGAACATTGTAATTTGTTCATATTTAGTTCGATTATGGTACAAAATACATTCATACTATCTAATTAGGATTATGTTCGATCATGCTTGCGTGATCCAAAGTATTTTTTCTTATTCAAAATAATTACTAAATAGGCTCAAAATTAAGGAGATACGTCAATTTTTTAAAGATTTTCAAACTTTTCTACTTTTTTAAAAAGGCATGCATATTTCAAGGATGTGTTATTCTACGCAAACAGTAGTCTCCATAATAGCTTTCTTTTCTACTAATACACCTTCTTGATTGGACCATGATTTCTCAATGTTTCGACTTTGTCCGGTATTGGGTGCTGTCCGGCACTGGGGGATCTCCCCCTATTTGATTACAGAAAAAAAACAACAAATCAAAATCGAACTATAACTAGTGATCTAGAATGGTTATTGGTTAGAATGATATGAAAAGTAAATTATACGATAGTTTTGGTTTAAAAATGGATGGTCAATTCTCGCGTAACTTTTCAAAACGTCCTAAGTAACAAATGTAAACAAATCGAGATTATCATTGCAACCAGAGTTGTAAGCAATCACGGTAGTCGACACGTTTTCGCTGATATTCGGCAGCGCTTTCCTTAAACATTCACAAAACGAGCGATCAAACGAATGTCGAAAAGAAAAATGTCAATTGAATGCCACTGGCCATGAAAGCTTCGCTTGAAAGGGTTTTGGTTTTGTTTGTTTTTATTCTGCTTTCACTGTATGTGTGTCACATTCGACATAACAGACAAGATCAAACTATCCATGTTATTTATGATCCGATGTCTGAATTCTTTGCAAAACTTATGATTTATGCAAATTTCATCGTATCAGGCGACATTCAATTGACACTTTTTTGTGTTTGTCGACGTTCATCCTACCGCTCGTGATGTGACTGCTGACCATGGCAACGAAACGAACGTCGCGCAAAGTGTCGAATGTTTACAGCACTGATTGCAACTCATTTGCGTTGCACCACTTAGCAGCACACTAGAACACTCGTTCTAATATATTGCTGTTTGCGATTGAGGTGCAAATCTTGACTAAATGTCCTCCAAATGCGGTAACACAAACCAATCAAAGGACTCCTAGTAACGATTATCTAAATCACCGCTGACCTAGATAGAAAAACCTATCTTTGACATCGCATTTCTTGTGGAAAATCTTACCGCGTTTGGTGTTCCCGCATTTGATATTTGCGTTTCAAACGCACACAGAAATATTAACAACAAATTAATCAATTAAAAGTTTAACAAAATGACCAATGTTCAAAATTGCATCGCTTTTAATCATTTGTTACATTGGACCTTTGATCAGAGAACCAACCACATGTCCTATGTAACATTTATGAATAAACACTATTCTAATGTTACATTGGACATTCCTGAATAAAGCTTTGGAATGGAGTTTAAAAGGTAGAATGATTTGTAGAAGCGTGTCTGAGACACTTAGATGTATAGAATGCCATAATAACTGCTTCTCAATCATTTCAGTCGATATTTTCAGAGTCGCACTGCCTCGCAACATTGAAAACGCTCAAGTGACGAAAAGAGAATGAGTTACACAAAACTGTATTTTGGTCTTTTTGACCGTTTTGAAAAGTTACGCGAGAATTTTTTTTAATAGCCTTGTTCGTTTGTTTCGTCGTCGTCCACGCCATAAGAAAAATAGACACAACGTAGGGAAGACGTCCTGGCCGAAACATTGGTGCCGTGACCAGGATTACCGAATCAGAAGAGGATTGAGGATGCCAATACCGTTTCCGGACCCCGCCGTCCACCCGTCGGACCATGCCGACCATCCGAACCGTAGCGTTCAATTGTGGGACCTTTGCGTCCATCCGGACCATTGCCGTCCATCCGGACCTCGCCGTCCACCTGTGGGACCCAGCGTCCACCCGCCGGACCATTGCCGCCCATGCCCCGGACCTCTGCCGTTCAACCGGACCCCTGCGTCCACCTGTAAGACCATTGGCGTCTATCCGGACCGTAGCGTCCACCCGAGGGACCATAGCTTCCTATCCCGGACCATTGCCGTCCAACCGGACCCCTGCGTCCATTTGTGGGACCCTAGCGTCCACCTGCCGGACCTTGCCGTCCACCCGTCGGACCCCTGCGTCCACCCGAGGGACCATAGCGTCCACCCGTCGGACCGAAGTGTCCATTCGTCGGACCGAAGCGTCCACCGTCCGGGCCGTAGCGCCCATCCGTATAAAAGTGCATCCTCGAATCATCACCTCGAATCGTCAAATCGAATCATCATCAAGCAACATGGTCCGATTCCGTGACCCAACCAAGCAAGCCACGATCATCCATTCAACCGGGTGACGATGACAACCAGAGAAAGCCACCAACCCATTGAAGCGAACGATCGAGACAAGCACCCCGTGGACTACCTAGAGTGAGCGAAACCCAATCAACCATTCAAGTGAATCATCCAGGGAATCAAGCAATCCATGGACCACGCACGATCACCAAAGTCCTACCTAGAATTACCAGCACCGACCGGCGATAGCATCGTTTCCATCCTGCTGTTTTTACGAAAAACAGCCAACCATCAAAGCAAGCAAATCGCATCATCGCCAAGCAAGCAAACCAAAAGCAAACTGCTCACCATCCAGAACACTACCTACAGTGAGTCAGCGTCGATCGTCGTCTACCATCATCATCATTCTCCCCTGCCCAACCAACAGCAAGCTACTCTACAACAAATTTGAAAACATTCGTTTTCGGGCGGGAGTATGTTCGCGCTCATCACAGACGCGTCATCGCTAGTTGCCGCTCAATTGAAGCGTGTGGAGAGAGAGACGCTACCTATTGTGCCATTCATCGGCGCAGTGGAATATTCCACTGCCAGTCAGCGTGCAGCTTCTTCAGTTGGCGCCAATCCAACATCGCGCCAAACTGCGAAGGGAAGCATGAGCGGGAAATGAATGCTTTTTGTCTATCCGTACTGTGGGCCTATATAAGGCGCACGCATTAGCATGTAAGATTTCAAGCGTGTACTAGAATAAGGGCGTAAGTCGCATGATCGATTTCTCTTCATCGATCCTCTCTTCTGTGAATAAAGGTGACAAGATGCGGGTTTGTCAGCATTTTTTCACCTCAGTACGCAAGATTGTATCACTGCCTAGCGTCCTGGCGTGAAAAAATGTTAACAAACCCGCTTCTTGTCACCTTTATTCACAGAAGAGAGGATCGATGAAGAGAAATCGATCATGCGACTTACGCCCTTATTCTAGCAAACGCTTGATTTGTAGTTTATTTCGTTTCCCCACCGAGTAGGCATGCTGCCTCTCGGTGGCAATAAATCAGTAGCGTGTAAAGTTATTCGTGCGTTTGATTCGTTGCCCGTCCAAAGTAAAAAGACACAACGTAGGGAAAGACGTCCTGGCCGAAACAAGCCTATTTTTAATACCCGGGAAATACAGAAATCCCGGGATTATACGGGAATCCCGGGAAACAGGAAATCATTTCCCGGGAAACGGGAATCCCGGGAAATCTCAATGTTTCCGGGATTGAAAACTCTACGCCTAACCGGATTCGCGATATTACTCGATAAACGCATTGAACGCCGAACAAGTGTTTGCGCAGGCCCCACAGGAGCAAGCGTCAAGATCAAAGGATCAAACACTACTGACGCGATCCGCGATACTATTCCACCGTGGTATGCCAACGACGCGCGACATGTTTGATCCTGCCCTCGTCGCCCGCTCCCGCAGAAGCAAGCAACAAGATCGAAGGATCAAACACTACTCAGTTTTGAAAAATTATGAGAATTGTCGAAGAAGGAGGGCTACTAAAACTATCGTATACAATCGAATGCCAAACAGAACTTGATGTCAGCAACATGAAATATTGGAAAGCTTTCATTTGGTTCGCATTATTTTATTCATTCATGACCGGAAACAGACAATTCAAACTGATTTTCTTCCATTACCAGATTTCATTGCCTGACATTGATACTGATGTTGACAACTCGTAGATCTGATCCAGCTTCTTGTGGAGCTCCATGTTCTTGTTCATTATCTTGTCCGGGATTGTGTTGTTCCTGAGGATGACGTTGACCATGTTGATCATGTCCTGAGTTTTGTGATTCATGAGGAGGACGTTGCCCATGGTGTCCTTGTTCTGGGTTTTGTGAGCCTTGGTGAGGACGTTGTCCATTATGATATGGTAATGAGTTATGTGATTCGTGAGAAGGACCTTGTCCATGATGAACTTGTCCTGCGTTCTGTGATTCATGAGATGGTCCTTGCCCATGATGAACTTGTCCTGGGTTCTGGGGTTCCATAGGAGGGCGTTGTCCATGATGATCTTGTCCTGGGTTTTGTGATTCTTGAAGAGGACGATGTCCTGCGTTTTGTGCCTCCTGAGAAGGTCCTTGTGCATGATGATCTTGTCCGGGATTCTGTGAATCCCGAGGAGGACGTTGTCCATGATGATTTTGTTGATGGTTTTGTGATTCCTGAGGAGGACGTTCTCCATGGTGTTCTTGTCCTGGATTTTGTGGAGGACGTTGTTCAAGTTCGTCGTGGTCTTCGATTTCTCCATTATCTCCATGATGCTGTTGCGAATCATCTCTGTACTGATCACGTTCTTCCTTGCTGTAATATGACGGTGATGGTTGGTCTTCTCCGTATTGTCGAACATCATGATTTTGTTCGCTCTCATTGTCTGAATGTTCTTCCTCAGGATGTTGATCATGCAATTCCTCCGAATTTTGTGGTAATTGTGCATCCCGTGGAAGGTAATCTTCGAGTTCGTTTTCCGAATCCTGTTGAATTGATTAAACATTTTCAGAATATCAAAAATTTATGAGATTTATTTAGAATAATCACCTCGATGCTATCTTCATCAGAATCCTCCGAAGCTTCATCGGCATCGATATCCATGTCATCTGCATCTTCATTTTGATTGGAATCTTCATCCTCTGGGACTTGATCTTCCTCGTCACTTTGCGCATCCTCGTGTGCTCCATCAACTTCCACGTCCACTTCTGCTGGTTTACTCAAATCGGAACCTGAAGCTACTACATCGCCAACGGTATCTGAATAACCGGTTGGTTGGACCACATCAAAAGTTCCGAGTGGTTTAGCAAGTACCAGAGCACCGGTCGATACCAGGCAGAATAGAAGTAAGATTTTCATATTGAAAGATGCTTTCATCGGCTGTCGAATAGAATGATCGAATAATACTGATATTATGTGCAGAGCATCTTGAGTATTTATATCAATGATGATAAGAATTGGGTGCTCGAAACAATTAGCATGGAAAACCCATCGTCTGAGAGTTTGAAAGGGAAGCGGTAGTGAAACGTGATCTTTGTTATCTAAAGTGACGCGTGAATAGTTTGGCTTTATTCTATGCCGAAGAGCAAAATTACCAGTGAGTAATACCTATAAGAAGCAAACAACATCATGAACCTTTACACCCGTGCAACCAAACTCAACATCTCAATAGTCGGAAGTCCAAATATGACTATGCACACCATGGTAGTTTTCAAAGAGATTTTCAAAATTCGTTCAACAACCGGACGATATTCAAGATCAATGACACACATTTCTTCTAAATTATACACATTTTTTCTAAATTCTTTATTAGTATCATTTCAAACATTACATACATTTCTTATATCAGGTGTTCTGTGTTAGACAACACTATCATCATAATTTGTGAATTTATAATGCATTTATGGTAGCAATAGAAGATTGCAGGGACTTTTGTCTATTTTTTTACTAGTTTATTTGATATTTGTTCCAATGTTTCAACATTGGATATTCTAACTCATTAGTACTATACCAGGGAGGAAGCTTCAGAATCATTTTCAAAATTGTATTTTGAATCCTTTGCTGAGCTTTCTCCTGGTATTACAACAGCTAGTCCATATTGGTATATTTGTCTATACCATTATGGACTAGCTGTTGTAATATTAGGAGAAAGCTCAGCAGAGGATTCAAAATAAAATTTTGAAAATGATTCTGAAGCTTCCTCCCTGGTATAGTACTAATGAGTTAGAATATCCAATGTTGAAACACGCATTGAAGCATGCTGCCTGAGCATTGAAAAAGCAAATAGGCAGCTATGAAAGTATATTTACCAAGCTGTGTTTCAACAGAAACACCTAAAGTTTAAAAAACTACGCCTATGAATGATGATTACAACTCCCCCAAATGCCCCATCAAGTCATCATTACGATAAACAAAAAAGGCAGGATCTCTTTTGAAGTTTGATCAAGGTTATAAACGGAGGCGCGTACACGTTCGAAAACATAGGTAGGGCAAACGTTGGCAAAGGATTTCATTGATATTACTGCTTGTTTACTGTAGTTTACGAAGGAGGCTCGACTTATGTACCGAAATTTTCTTACAAATGTCATTTTAGTGTTAATACATACCTCTAAAATAAAAAATCAGAGGATCTCATTTCGGGGTGAAATTGATCACTTGTCAATGCCATTATTGTTAGTTTCCAAAACAACTCTATATGATAAATTTGAGCTCCCTGAATCCGAATATGCTTGTAAAATTCTTAACAATGCTATGTTTATATAAATAACGAATAATTAAATTTCAAGAATTACGCGGAAAATGCCTAAATGTATGCAATTTCCTAAGGAATTCAATGATATCTAACAGAAATTCAATTATTTCAACCATATGAGCTAATTGGTACGAGTTTTGGTGATGAAATCTGGTTTGGGGATATATCTCAAGCATCCTCACAAACATTCAGGTTTATACCATGTTCAAATCCTTGCTTATAAATAGAAGTTCATAGCTGTTTGTCAATACTGCACCGTGCATGATTTTGAAATTTTACGTTATTTTCATAGTAATAAACATTCTTTAACGCAAAAAACTTCACAACACACAATTCTACAATAGTTACGACAAGCAACGTTCATTTACTGCAGCTTACATTGATATTTGTGCTTCATAACGAATAAATAAAATCGTGTGATACGATGATCAATATCACCCTTCAGATCAATAACACCCGATTTTACGGTAACAAAGCTCACGTTTCACTACCGCTTCCCTTTCAAACTCTCAGACGATGGGTTTTCCATGCTAATTGTTTCGAGCACCCAATTCTTATCATCATTGATATAAATACTCAAGATGCTCTACACATCATATCAGTATTATTTGATCATTCTATTCGACAGCCGATGAAAGCATCTTTCAATATGAAAATCTTACTTCTATTCTGCCTGGTATCGACCGGTGCTCTGGTACTTGCTAAACCACTCGGAACTTTTGATGTGGTCCAACCAACCGGTTATTCAGATACCGTTGGCGATGTAGTAGCTTCAGGTTCCGATTTGAGTAAACCAGCAGAAGTGGACGTGGAAGTTGATGGAGTACACGAGGATGCGCAAAGTGACGAGGAAGATCAAGTCCCAGAGGATGAAGATTCCAATCAAAATGAAGATGCAAATGGCATGGATATCGATGCCGATGAAGCTTCGGAGGATTCTGATGAAGATAGCATCGAGGTGATTATTCTAAATAAATCTCATAAATTTTTGATATTCTGAAAATGTTTAATCAATTCAACAGGATTCGGAAAACGAACTCGAAGAGAACCTTCCACGGGATGCACAATTACCACAAAATTCGGAGGAATTACATGATCAACATCCTGAGGAAGATCATTCAGACAATGAGAGCGAACAAAATCATGATGTTCGACAATACGGAGAAGACCAACCATCACCGTTATATTACAGCACGGAAGAACGTGATCAGTATAGAGATGATTCGCAACAGCACCATGGAGATAATGGAGAAATCGAAGTCCACGACGAACATGAACAACGTCCTCCACAAAATCCAGGACAAGAACACCATGGAGAACGTCCTCCTCAGGAATCACAAAACCATCAACAAAATCATCATGGACAACGTCCTCCTCGGGATTCACAGAATCCCGGACAAGATCATCATGCACAAGGACCTTCTCAGGAGGCACAAAACGCAGGACATCGTCCTCTTCAAGAATCACAAAACCCAAGACAAGATCATCATGGACAACGCCCTCCTATGGAACCCCAGAACCCAGGACAAGTTCATCATGGGCAAGGACCATCTCATGAATCACAGAACGCAGAACAAGTTCATCATGGACAAGGTCCTTCTCACGAATCACATAACTCATTACCGTATCATAATGGACAACGTCCTCACCAAGGCTCACAAAACCCAGAACAAGGACACCATGGACAACGTCCTCCTCATGAATCACAAAACTCAGGACATTATCAACATGGTCAACGTCATCCTCAGGAACAACACAATCCCGGACAAGATAATGAACAAGAACATGGAGCTCCACAAGAAGCTGGATCAGATCTACGAGTTGTCAACATCAGTATCAATGTCAGGCAATGAAATCTGGTAAGGGAAGAAAATCAGTTTGAATTGTCTGTTTCCGGTCATGAATGAATAAAATAATGCGAACCAAATGAAAGCTTTCCAACATTTCATGTTGCTGACATCAAGTTCTGTTTGGCATTCGATTGTATACGATAGTTTTAGTAGCCCTCCTTCTTCGACAATTCTCATAATTTTTCAAAACTGAGTAGTGTTTGATCCTTCGACCTTGTTGCTTGTTTCTGCGGGAGCGGGCGACGAGGGCAGGATCAAACATGTCGCGCGTCGTTTGCATACCACGGTGGAATAGTATCGCGGATCGCGTCAGTAGTGTTTGATCCTTTGACACTTGTTCGGCGTTCAATGCGTTTATCGCGAATCCGGTTAGGCGCATTCATTTCATATATTTATCTGAAGCTTAACCCAGCACTTTGAAATTGGAATAGTCGGCTCAGGGCCGATTAAATCATGCGATGCTCCATCGCGAGCTTGTTCATCAGCCAATTCATTTCCAGCGATGGAAGAATGGCCAGGTACCCATACAAGGTTTACAGAGTTGACTGAATTTAGTTCCTCAATTTGAGTTCGACATGCGATAACAAGCTTCGACCTTGAGTTGGGCGAAGCAAGAGCTTTTATCGCAGCCTGACTATCTGAACAGAAGTATATTACTTTACCAATTACGCGCTGTTGAAGTGCTGATTGCACTCCACACATAAGAGCAAATATTTCCGCCTGAAAAACGGTGCAGTTTCTACCAAGTGAGTAAAACTGACTCAGCCTTAGCTCACGAGAATATACTCCTGCACCAGCTCTACCTTCAAGAAGGGAGCCATCAGTGTAACATACTATATTGTTTGATATACTTCTTTCCAAATAGCCAGACGGCCACTCTTCCCGTGAAGGGAATTGTGTGGTAAATGTCCTGTAAGGAAAGTGACAAGTAATTGTGAGATCACTTGGAGCAAGGACAATTTTGTCCCAATTCATCAAAAGTGGAAACAACGAAGTGTGTGTAGATCTACGATTCACTGGATTTTTCTCCAGTAGATCCAGTACCTATAAACGGTAAGAGCATAAAAGTGCTTCTTGTTTAAGATGTATGTGTAATGGCGCAACGTCGAAAAGAGCCTCGAGCGCTGCTGTGGGAGTTGTAGAGAACACACCATACATCGCCATCAAACACGTCCTTTGGAGATGGCCCAATTTTGATTGAATTGTTCTCACCTCGCCCTTTTGCCACCACACAAGACATCCATATGCCAATATTGGTCGAACAACTGTTGTTTCTTCTTCTTTCTGGCGTTACGTCCCAACTGGGACATATAGAACGTTCGTGTTTTCGTTTTCGCGCCTCCGCGCGTTGATGTTGTTTTTGGTCATATACAAATTCGCCCGGAAGAAAATTGAATCGGCTGGTGGTGCTATGCCACCCGGCAAATACCTAATGCGAAGAAAGTTGATTTGTGAAGTGTGAAGTGTGAATGCTTGTGAAAACATGGAATGTTTAGAAAAACGGAATTCTGCATAAAGTTTAGGTGTTTTTTTTCTGCACCGGATATTTTTATCTCTACCGTTTTGTTTTAACTTTATGAAGAATGCTTCAGGTTAAGTGTTCCATGACAAAATCTTGCTATTATTTTCCTCGCGCTTGTCAATTTTTGATTCTGCTGAAAAAATGTTATGACTGGTTATAGCTAAAATCGTTAGCAAGGTGTTTTTGGTGAAAAATTTTGTTTGAAACGTGGATGAGCAGTAGAGCTATTGTCGGAAAAGAAATGTGTTGCGTGCCGAATGTCCGAAGTTTCGCTATTAGTGGTAAAATGAGTACCCTTACTGGAACCGGAAAGTATCCAGTTGGAGAATTTGGTGAGTTTGTTCCATTTTATTATTCGGAATTCAGTTTACAATTGAAACAGTTGAATTTTGATAGCTATAACCGGAACGATTCGATGTTTGTTTTTTTTTTGTAATTTTGTGTATTGTCGGTTTGCGATCACGGAACAAAGATATCCGCGCCTGGAGTAGTGTTTCGCCATTGGATTCTGTTGCTTGCTCCTACGGGAAGCGGAAGACGGAATCGTGATCAATCGTGTTCGGTTTCGTTTTGTACGGTTACTAAAAAAACATCGTGACGTTCGTCAGTAGTGTTTGGTTATTCAATTCGGTTGCTTGCTCGTAGGGAGCGAGAGATGACTTCGCGTAAATGCATTTTTTTCTCGGGCGTGTGCGTATTTCTTCTCCCCTATTTTTTTTGTGTTCATTTCGATGACCCTGGAGGGATCGACTCTGCTTTTTATCGAGCAGAATTTCACTATCGTTAAAGCGCAGTTTTTTTAATCTCTTTTTTCTCTCGGGAAACAATATTGTTCAAACTGTAAATAAAGCATTGTTTCTTTCTTTTGATTGCCGGAATATTCAAAAGATTAAATTAAAAACAATTAAAAATCAAATGCTCTGGGTCCATCGCCAGCTTTTCAAGCGAATCCTAGTGACCTACTACCTTTCCCAACCCCCAACTCCGTAGCACTTATGAGGGTGTCACTGAGTCGGAGGCCTCTCGTTTAGTAAGTGCTACATCAACATTTCCTTCCCCAATCCCAAGTTACGGTAAAGATGGGCGTGGCCGGGAATAGCGATATTCATGGTTTTGGTATTCTTGTTTCAGATTAGATCAAGGTTAACTCCCAAGCGTTGTTCTAGAAAGCAGTCTAGATGAGACTATCAAAGATAAAAACATGAATATAGCTAGTATCCAATCTACGAAGTATACCGTAACTACGCTAACGCTAACACTAACGCTAACGCTAACGCTAACGTCCCAACTGGGACATATAGCCTGCTTCTCAGATTAGTGTTCTTATGACCACTTCCACAGTTATTAACTGAGAGCTTTCTTTGCCGATTGACCATTTTTGCATGTTTATATCGTGTGGCAGGTACGAAGATACTTGTATGCCCTGGGAATCGAGAAAATTTCCTTTACGAAAAGATCCTCGACCAGTGGGATTCGCACCCACGACCCTCAGCATGGTCATGCTGAATAGCTGCGCGTTTACCGCTACGGCTTTCTGGGCCCCGCCAACTGTTGTGTAAATCCATTTGATATACTTGGGTTGTTAAGTTAGGTTAAGTATATTCAAAGCGGCTATCTGGGCCCCAAACTACGGAAACCTGGATCTAAACTCAAAAGAGATCCTATTTTTTTTTGTTTATCGTAATGATCGACTTGACTTGACATCGGTCATGGAATAATTCTCAAAGTAATTCCAACGGCAGAATTTTATTTGATGAGTGCTCTTTAGGATATTTCTAAATTCAATACCCTGATAGCCCTACGTGTTTTTACTCCTCTAGAAATCCATCTACGATTGATTTGGTCTTAACCGACTCTAGTTATCTTTGTAGCGAACTGATTACTCATGCTGATTTTGATTCTGATCATGCCCCTGTTACTCCTGGTTATTGACTCTTATCTTAATGTTAATATTCCTTTACAAACAAAGCTTGATATTGACAATGCTCTTGAAACTTCAACAAATTGCATTGTTGAAGCCAGAAGCATTGCAATTCCAAAATGTGAAGTAAAATTTGAATCCGTAATTATAGATGATGATCTTAAACTCTTGATCCGTCTTAAAAACGTGAGGAGAAGGCAATTTCAACGCACTCGCGATCCTACAATGAAAGTTATATGGCAGGATTTACAGAAAGAAATCAAGAAACATTTTGCACGATTAAGAAACAAAATTTTCGAAAATAAGATTTCTCAATTGGACCCTGGCTCTAAGCCCTTTTGGAAATTATCTAAAATGTTGAAAAAACCTCAGAAGCCAATACCGGCATTGAAAGAGGAAAACAAATTATTACTAACTAATTGCGAAAAAGCTCAAAAACTTGCTATGCAGTTTGAAAGTGCGCACAATTTTAATTTAGGACTTACTAGTCCAATTGAAAATCAAGTTACTCAGGACTTCGAAAATATTCTCAATCAAGAGAACGTTTTCGAAAATGCCTGGGAGACTGATTTGGAAGAAGTGAAAACTATTATTAAAAAAATCAAAAATATGAAAGCTCCTGGCGATAATGGAATTTTCTACATTCTCATCAAGAAACTTCCAGAAAGTAGCTTATCATTTTTAGTTGATATATTTAACAAATGTTTTCAGTTAGCATATTTCCTGACAAATGGAAAAATGATAAGGTTGTTCCAATTTCAAAACCAGACAAAAATCCTGCTGAAGCTTCTAGCTATCGTCCAATCAGTTTGCTTTCCTCCATCAGTAATCTTTTTGAATAGGTAATTTTTAACAGAATGATGGTCCACATCAACGAAAATTCAATTTTTGCCAATGAACAGTACGGATTCCACCATGGACATTCGACCACTCATCAACTTTTACGTGTAACAAATTTGATCCGTTCCAACAAATCTGTAGGCTATTCTACTGGTCTTGCTCTTCTAGACATAGAAAAAGCATTCGACAGTGTTTGGCATGAAGGTTTGATTGTAAAATTGAAAAACTTTAATTTTCCAACATACATTGTTAGAATAATTCAAAGTTATCTGTCAAATCGTACACTTCAGGTTAATTATCAGAACTCCAGATCTAAAAGACTTCCTGTAAGAGCTGGTGTTCCCCAAGGCAGCATTTTGGGACCAATATTATACAATATTTTCACATCTGACTTACCTGAGTTACCTCAGGGATGTCAAAAATCTTTGTTTGCGGATGACACAGGCCTCTCTGCCAAAGGGCGAAGCTTGCGTGTCATCTGTAGTCGATTGCAAAAAAGTTTGGATATTTTTTCTTTATACTTGCAAAAATGGAAGATTTCTCCTAATGCTTCTAAAACTCAACTAATAATATTCCCACATAAACCAAAAGCTCTTTATTTGAAACCTTCAAGTAGACATGTTGTCACGATGAGAGGGGTTCCAATAAATTGGTCAGATGAAGTTAAGTATCTAGGGCTCATGCTAGATAAGAATTTATCTTTCAAAAATCTTATTGAGGGCATTCAAGCCAAATGTAATAAATATGTAAAATGTCTCTATCCCCTTATTAATAGAAAATCAAAACTTTGTCTTAAGAACAAGCTTTTGATATTCAAACAAATTTTCAGGCCAGCCATGTTGTATGCTGTACCAATATGGACTAGCTGTTGTAATACCAGGAAGAAAGCTCTGCAGAGAATTCAAAATAAAATTTTGAAAATGATTCAATGCGTTACATAGAATATCCAATGTTGAAACATTGGAACAAATGTCAAATAAAATAATCAATAATTTCAGGCAAAAATCGTTACAATCTTCTATTGCCACGATTAATGCGTTATATGTTTAGGTTAAGTTAGGTTAAGTAAATTGAAAACGTTTTTTTTTCTTTTATAAGCAGGTGAAATCAACTCCCCTGTAAAAAATCTGAACTGCTACGGCAAATGAAATATAATATGTTGTTAATAAAATGTTAATAAAATCTTAAATTTGTTTTACCAAATTAGGATGATAGTGTTATCTAATAACACAGAACACCTAAATATATGAAATAATGAATGTAATGTTTGGGATGATACTAATGAAGAAATTTAAAAAAAAAGCTTTCATCGCAAAGATATTGAACTCGACGACCGCAATATACAATTTGAAGGTATGCTTCCAATTCTTCTCTAGTAAGGTGAAAGTAACAGCAATGAGATTAATATGACTGATCAAGTAAAGTATGTCGGAGTCATTCTAGATTCCGAACTTTCATGGACACCTCACATTGATTTCAGAGTCAAAAAAGCTTACATGGCCTTCGGTCAATGCCGGCGAACCTTTGGTAAAACTTGGGGCCTCAAACCCAAGTATATCAAATGAATTTACACAACAGTTGTTCGACCAATATTGGCATATGGATGTCTTGTGTGGTGGCAAAAGGGCGAAGTGAGAACAATTCAATCAAAATTGGGCCATCTCCAAAGGACGTGTTTGATGGCGATGTATGGTGCGTTCTCTACAACTCCCACAGTAGCGCTCGAGGCCCTTTTCGACGTTGCGCCACTACACATACATCTTAACCAAGAAGCACTGATCTCACAATTGCTTGTCACTTTCCTTACAGGACATTTATCACACAATTCCCTTCACGGGAAGAGTGGACGTCTGGCTATTTGGAAAGAAGTATATCAAATAATATAGTATGTTACACTGATGGCTCCCTTCTTGAAGGTAGAGCTGGTGCAGGTGTTAATTCTCGTGAGCTAAGGCTTAGTCAGTTTTACTCACTTGGTAGAAACTGCACCGTTTTTCAGACGGAAATATTTGCTCTTATGTGTGGAGTGCAATCAGCTCTTCAACAGCGCGTAATTGGTAAAGCCATATACTTCTGTTCAGATAGTCAGGCTGCTATAAAAGCTCTTGCTTCGGCCAACTCAAGGTCGAAGCTTGTTACCGCATGTCGAACTCAAATTTAGGAACTAAATTCAGTCAACTCTGTAAACCTTGTATGGGTACCTGGCCATTCTTCCATCGCTGGAAATGAATTGGCTGATGAACAAGCTCGCGATGGAGCATCGCATGATTTAATCGGCCCTGAGCCGACTATTCCAATTTCAAAGTGCTGGGTTAAGCTTCAGATAAATATATGAAATGAATGCGCCTAACCGGATTCGCGATATTACTCGATAAACGCATTGAACGCCGAACAAGTGTTCGTCGCTCGCCCTACAGGAGCAAGCGACAAGATCAAAGGATCAAACACTACTGACGCGATCCGCGATACTATTCCACCGTGGTATGCAAACGACGCGCGACATGTTTGATCCTGCCCTCGTCGCCCGCTCCCGCAGAAGCAAGCAACAAGGTCGAAGGATCAAACACTACTCAGTTTTGAAAAATTATGAGAATTGTCGAAGAAGGAGGACTACTAATAATATCGTATACAATCGAATGCCAAACAGAACTTGATGTGAGCAACATGAAATATTGGAAAGCTTTCATTTGGTTCGCATTATTTTATTCATTCATGACCGGAAACAGACAATTCAAACTGATATTTTTCCCTTACCAGATTTCATTGCCTGACATTGATACTGATGTTGACAACTCGTAGATCTGATCCAGCTTCTTGTGGAGCTCCATGTTCTTGTTCATTATCTTGTCCGGGATTGTGCTGTTCCTGAGGAGGACGTTGACCATGTTGATCATGTCCTGAGTTTTGTGATTCATGAGGAGGACGTTGCCCATGGTGTCCTTGTTCTGGGTTTTGTGAGCCTTGGTGAGGACGTTGTCCATTATGATATGGTAATGAGTTATGTGATTCGTAAGAAGGACCTTGTCCATGATGAACTTGTCCTGCGTTCTGTGATTCATGAGATGGTCCTTGTCCTTGATGAACTTGTCCTGGGTTCTGGGGTTCCATAGGAGGGCGTTGTCCATGATTATCTTGTCCTGGGTTTTGTGATTCTTGAAGAGGACGATGTCCTGCGTTTTGTGCCTCCTGAGAAGGTGCTTGTGCATGATGATCTTGTTCGGGATTCTGTGAATCCTGAGGAGGACGTTGTCCATGATGATTTTGTGATTCCTGAGGAGGACGTTCTCCATGGTGTTCTTGTCCTGGATTTTGTGGAGGACGTTGTTCAAGTTCGTCGTGGTCTTCGATTTCTCCATTATCTCCATGGTGCTGTTGCGAATCATCTCTGTACTGATCACGTTCTTCCTTGCTGTAATATGACGGTGATGGTTGGTCTTCTCCGTATTGTCGAACATCATGATTTTGTTCGCTCTCATTGTCTGAATGATCTTCCTCAGGATGTTGATCATGCAATTCCTCCGAATTTTGTGGTAATTGTGCATCCCGTGGAAGGTAATCTTCGAGTTCGTTTTCCGAATCCTGTTGAATTGATTAAACATTAAACATTAATTTATGAGATTTATTTAGAATAATCACCTCGATGCTATCTCCATCAGAATCCTCCGAAGCTTCATCGGCATCGTTATCCATGTCATCTGCATCTTCATTTTGATTAGAATCTTCATCCTCTGGGACTTGATCTTCCTCGTCACTTTGCGCATCCTCGTGTGCTCCATCAACTTCCACGTCTACTTCTGCTGGTTTACTCAAATCGGAATCTGAAGCTACTACATCGCCAACGGTATCTGAATAACCGGTTGGTTGGACCACATCAAAAGTTCCGAGTGGTTTGGCAAGTACCAGAGCACCGGTCGATACAAGGTAGAATAGAAGTAAGATTTTCATATTGAAAGATGCTTTCATCGGCTGTCGAATAGAATGATCGAATAATACTGATATTATGTGCAGAGCATCTTGAGTATTTATATCAATGATGATAAGAATTGGGTGCTCGAAACAATTAGCTTGGAAAACCCACTGTCTGAGAGTTTGAAAGAGAAGCGGTAGTGAAACGTGATCTTTGTTATCTAAAGTGACGCGTGAATAGTTTGGCTTTATTCTATGCCGAAGAGCAAAATTACCAGTGAGTAATACCTATATGAAGCAAACAACATCATGAACCTTTACACCCGTGCAACCAAACTCATCACCTCAATAGTCGGAAGTCCAAATATGACACACCATGGTAGTTTTCAAAGAGATTTTCAGAATTCGTTCAACAACCGGACGATATTCAAGATAAATGACCATTTTGATGTTGTCAAAACCCAGGTAACCAATAAGCATTCCAATAGGCCACACAACAGACTGCTTACAGCATTTGATCTGCCTGTTGCCCTGTTCAAGCAGTTGGATTGCTTACCTGCCTTGAATCAGCATGAGCTTTGCCAATTAAAATCTTTTAGTTGTTAACAGGCATTTCCACTGCAAAGAATATTTTCGCCATTCAGCAATAGAAATGCTCTTTTGTTGCTGTTCGAATGCAATGAAAAAGTGGCGCAGGTAGTATGTTACATGTGTGACATTGTATTTCGTCTCGCTCACACCCGTGCCTTGTTTTGGCATTTGGTGGAGTCGATTACGGGTGAGGTAAAACACTTTTTAAGCAAAAAAATATCTATCGAGGCAGAAATCAGCTAGCCTGAAGGCGCCAATTTTTTTTTTCGGGAGCTGGCTGGTATCACGATCAAAAATGTCGCTGGCTGATGTGGTATTAGGGAATAAATATGATTTGACTTAATCTTGATTGAACAACTTGGAACTTGTTCCCGCATTAGCACCTAATAATCACAACCTCGCATATCGAATATCAAAGATATTAGTTATCTGCTCAATAATTGAGTGAACCTTTGGTCAGAACGTATCTTAATGAATGTATAAAATCTGTGCTTGGAACTGCATCGTCTGTAGCATACATTGTAGCATGAGACACTCCTATCAGCATCAGCAATCACCGGATCACCAGTTCAATTCGCAATCAGCAATGAGAGGCAAAAAACATGCACCGCAACATTAAAAAGTATCCAATAAATTCCAACAACAACAGCGAGATGAGAGATACAAGGAGGAGGAGGTGGAAAACTTTTTTGTTTTGGTTTGCCCTTTCGGAGGCGTTACGCTTTTTTGACAGTAAAATTAAACGTTCCTGAAGGTATAGCACTGAAGCAGCCCGTTATTTCGCCAAAACCTGCTTTTGGGTAGCACGCCATGCAGCTATACGGTTCATGAGCATTATATACACTGCCGTGTAGGCGTATATAATGCAGAAAGGATGCTGTTTCAAGTGCTTATTGGTTACCTGGGAATAGATACACATTTTTTAATTCTCTATTAGTATCATTTCAAACATTACATTCATTTCTTATATCAGGTGTTCTGTGTTAGACAATACTATCATCATAATTTGTGAATTTATAATGCATTTATGGTGGCAATAGAAGATTGCAGGGACTTTTGTCTAATTTTTTAATTAGTTTATTTGATATTTGTTCCAATGTTTGAACATTGGATATTCTAACTCATTAGTACTATACCAGGGAGGAAGCTTCAGAATCATTTTCAAAATTTTATTTTGAATCCTCTGCTGAGCTTTCTCCTGGTATTACAACAGCTAGTCCATATTAGTATAGACAAATTAGCATGCTGCCCTGAGCATTGAAAAGGCAAATAGGCAGCTATGAAAGTATGTTTACCAAGCTGTGTTTTAACAGAAACACCTAAAGTTTCAAAAACTACGCTTATGAATGATGATTGCAACTCCCCCAGATGCCCCATCAAGTCGATCATTACGATAAACAAATAAGTCAGGATCTCTTTTGAGGTTTGATCAAGGTTTTAAATAGAGGCGCATACACGTTCGAAAACATAGGTAGGACAAACGTTGGCAAATGATTTCATTGGTTTTATCAGGAGGAATACAAATATAAACCTAACAACAAGAACCACGACATGAGAGTTTGATTCCTCATTTGAACAGACGTTTCTCTAATAATATTTCGTAGACTTTTTTGGAGTGTCTTGTGACATTACAACATGTATTACTTTTGGATGTTTTCTATGGTTAGTCACAGAAATTTTTACGGAAGAATTTATCCAAAGATCGTTTAAGACGTCCATGGAAGTTTTTTTTTTGAAATTTTTCCGTTGATTTTCATAGGGGTTCCTCCAACATTCCCGTACTTCAAGAATTAAAAATATTGTCCCTAATTTGTTTGAAAAAAATAATCCAAAGAGTGTCGTCAAAAAATTGTTACAGTAATTAATCCAGGGATGTCTCCAGAGAAAATTTCATTTTTCTATATAGTTTTGTTTTTGAGAAACTAGGAATGACCTCTGATAAAATGTATGTGAGTTCTACTCCTGGATTCGCGATGAAATTCTCCTTAGGATTTTCTTGATAAATTGCTAAGATTTCCCCCCTTTCAAAACATTCGGGCCCGATTTGATATTTTGAGGGGGCAGTTGAAAAATATTTATCAAAATCTTAACATTTCCACAATTTTTCTTAACAAATCCGATGAATTTTGATATTTTTCGATTTTATTGCTTATTATTTATTTTACGTTAAGTGAAATTAGTTCCAAATAGTTATGAATCAATGAATTTCCTGACATGGGACAGTGAAAGTTAGAAATAAAACTCGTTTGAATCATTCCAAGACTGCGTAGCCGTGAAACCCACTATTATACGATACAGTCGATTCCTCCATAAATTCTTCCAAATACTTTTCAAGAATCATCTGATCATTTTCTATGGATGTTCCAAAAGCTTCTTAAGAATAACTTCCAGGAATCCTCAAGGCGATTTGTCCCAGAACATATACAGGGTAGGTCGTAGATTTTTTCAGAAAAATGTATGGTTTCTGAAAAAAAATCTACGAACTACCCTGTATATGTTCTTGGACAAATTGCCTTAAGGATTCCTGGAAGTTATTCTTGAGAAGCTTCATTCAGAAATACCATAGAGGATTGCTCCTTATTTTCCTAGCGGTCAAAGATGTTTCTTGTAACAATTCTTATTGTCAATCGATCTTAAAACGAGTCAGAACTTTTGGAGGTCATGCACAGATCATTTCACTAGAGATATGAGAAAACAATGAAAACTTATCGTGTCAACAATACTCCATAAGAATAAGTACGACCTTTATCGAATTTGTATGTATATTGAACAGGTGATAAATAGTTTCTGCTGATCTGCGTTTTTTTGTTGAGTTATGGGTAGGAGAATCTTTTGACTGTCCTACCCAGCTGTGCGTAGTACATGTCCTACCTGTCCTACCCGCTTCCCGCGCCACTGATTTCAAATAAGTTTCAGTAACAACTCTCGTCCTCTTTACCATTCAAAGAACGAGCATTCAAAAAAAAAAAAAAAAAATTATATAGGGTAGGTGTACCAGTTATGGACATAGTGGTTCCCTATTTCGCCATAAGTGATAACTTAAAATGTTTTCAAGTTTTGAAAACTTTTGTGTGATGCAGTACTTAGATTTAAGATATATCTTGATGTTAAAACATCCAAAAAGATGTTAAATGTGAAAGTTATCAAAATTTCACATATGGCCAAATAGGGAACTACTATGGCCATAACTGGTACACTTTCCCTATATATACATATATAAATTGCTGGAGGTATTGATCTACTATTGAAAAATTTCATTTTTATATGAAAATCCATCATGTATTACACTGTTCGACAAAAAAAGTCGATCTGAATGCACAGAGACCGGACACCCCGGGCTTGAAAGTATAAAAATAAACAAAAATAATGGCGTTTTCAGAATGTTCGTGTCTGCCCCAGGTCATTTTTAAAATATACTTGAACTTTTTGCATTTTTTATTTAAAAATCTAATCTAATCAATAAACCGACACAGTGTTGTATATGCAGGACAGCGGAATTCATGTGCCATATAATGTTTTCAACTTTAAATACAATATGAAGAGTTGTAATAAGATTTGCAGGGAGCTCTCCGCCCTTTTTTGTACCCTCCCTATTTTTGAAGTATCGCAAATGATGGAATATTTGATATACAGGGGGTTGTCAAAATAACAAACACACAGGCAAACACACAGGGACAGGCAAAAATTGGGCCAACTTTGGAATGCTGTAACTTTGACAAAAATTGACCGATTTCAATTCTTTAAGAAGTAATGGATGGGTCAACTAATCTAGATTTGAGGTGCATCCATGGAGATGAACTATGACCGCTGGATACAGGTGATAATCCGGATTTCCGGAAGCATGTCTTATGCAGTAAAATTATGACGTGTTTTTAGCAAAGGTCTCGGCTAAAAAATCAAAATTTTACTACACATGAAGATAGAAGATCAAATTCTGAAGCGATTGGTGCACCAAGTATTAAGATCGGTCAAGAAACAACCAAGATACGGCCATTTACCCGGCATCGGTGCCGGTAGTGGATCCGAATTGGGATTCTTCATATTTTGACGTAAATAGGCCAACTGTAGACTCAAAATGTATAGTTGACTACAGTGACTACTTCCGGGACCACTGGATGTTCCCGAGGGAACCTGTAATTAGGGACAAATGAAATTGGACTCCAATACATATCGTGCGACGGTTCATTTTTCATGTCTCGTGCTAAATAGGGCTATTGTAGACCTTAAGTGGATATTTGACTACAATGGCCACTACAGTGGCCACTTTTGGAACCACCGGAATTTCCCGGAGGAACCTGTCATTGGGGACATTTCTATTTTTACACCAAAACATATCATGCGACGGCTCTTTCTTCATGGCTTGTCGTAAATAAAGTAACTGTAGACTCAAAATGAGAATTTAATTGAATTGCCCACTTTTGGGACCACCGGGTGTCCCCTAGGGAACCTATGATTGGGGACAATTGGAATTGAGCTCCAATACTCATTGTGCAACGGCTCATTCTTCATGTCTAGTCATGAATAGGTCAACTTTAGACCGAAAAAGGATATTTAACTAGAATGGCTACTTTGGGGATCTCTTATAGTTCCCTAAGGAACCTATCATTGGAACATTTCGATTTTTACACCAAAACATATCATGCGACGGCTCTTTCTTCATGGCTTGTCGTAAATAAAGTAACTGTAGACTCAAAATGAGAATTTAATTGAATTGCCCACTTTTGGGACCACCGGGTGTCCCCTAGGGAACCTATGATTGGGGACAATTGGAATTGAGCTCCAATACTCATTGTGCAACGGCTCATTCTTCATGTCTAGTCATGAATAGGTCAACTTTAGACCGAAAAAGGATATTTAACTAGAATGGCTACTTTGGGGATCTCTTATAGTTCCCTAAGGAACCTATCATTGGAACATTTCGATTTTTACACCAAAACATATCATGCGACAGTTTGTTCTTCATGTCTTGTCGTAAATAGGGTAACTGTTGACTCATTTACTTAAATATTGTGGCCACATTTGAGACCACCGGATGTTCCCGAGGGAATCTTTAATTAGGGACAATTGAAATTGAACTCCAATACATATCGTGCGACGGTTCATTTTTCATGTCTCGTGCTAAATAGGGCTATTGTAGACCTTAAGTGGATATTTGACTACAATGGCCACTTTTGGGACCACCGGATATCCTGCAGGGAGGCTGTGATGTCCCCAATGACAGATTCCTCCGGGAAATTCCGGTGGTCCCAAGAGTGGCCACTGTAGTCAAATATCCACTTAAGGTCTACAATAGCCCTATTTAGCACGAGACATGAAAAATAAACCGTCGCACGATATGTATTGGAGTTCAATTTCAATTGTCCCTAATTACAGGTTCCCTCGGGGACATCCGGTGGTCCCGGAAGTAGTCACTGTAGTCAACTATACATTTTGAGTCTACAGTTGCCCTATTTACGACATGATATGAAGAATGAGCCGTCGCATGATATGCTTTGGTGTCAAAATCGAAATGTCCCCTCTACAAGGTTCCCCCGGGGCACTTGGCGGCGCCATGAGTGGCCAAATCTGTACAAGACTCATTTTCAATTTATAATAGGGTATTTTATGATAAGCTAGGGAGAAAACAATATTGTGCGACATATTTTGAGTGAATAAATTGTTTGATCCCAATTCGGATCCACTACCGGCACCGATGCCGGGTAAATGGCCATATATTGGTTGTTTCTGGACCGATCTTAATACTTGGCGCACCAATCGCTTCAGAATTTGATCTTCTATCTTCATGTGTAGTAAAATTTTGATTTTTAAGCCGAGACTTTTGCTAAAAACACGTCATAATTTTACTGCATTAGACATGCTTCCGGAAATCCGGATTATCACCAGTATCCGGTGGTCATAGTTCATCTCCATGAATGCACCTCAAAACTAGATTAGTTGACCCATCCATTACTGCTTAAAAAATTGAAATCGGTCAATTTTTGTCAAAGTTACAGCATTTCAAAGTTGGCCCAATTTTTGCCTGTCCCTGTGTGTTTGCCTGTGTGTTATTTTGACAACCCCCTGTATATCAAATATTCGATCATTTGCGATACTTTAAAAATGTGGAGGGTACAAAAAAAAAGGATGGAGGGTCCCTGCAAATCTTATTACAACTCTTCATATTGTATTTAAAGTTGAATTACATTACATGGCACATGAATTCCGCTGTCCTGAATATAAAACACTGTGTCGGTTTATTGATTAGATTAGATTTTTAAATAAAAAATGCAAAAAGTTCAAGTATATTTTAAAAATGACCTGGGGCAGACACGAACATTCTGAAAAAGCCATTATTTTTGTTTATTTTTGTACTTTCAAGCCCGGGGTGTCCGGTCTCTGTGCATTCAGATCGACTTTTTTTTGTCGAACAGTGTTATTTACGTATTACAATACCTGATCTAATTATCAGCTTGGTGTTTGTAGAATATGCAGAAGTTATTATTTGAGGTATTTTACCTCTTATGCAGGGCTCATTCATACCTCATCTAGGTTGTAAGTATTTGAAATTATCTAGTGGTGGTAATACCTTAGTTTGGTATTCAGAAGTTATTTTCTTCTGCTCGGGATGGTCATCATTAGCGTTCCATTCGTATAATACTAAGGACTAACTTGAAGTGAACAACACAAAGCATTCATTTTTTACAGAATTATTTTATTGCATCGTTAGAGAAGTTCGACTGTATTTCCGTTCTTTTCTTACCAGTCTCTATTGACCAATATTGATACTAATGTTTACAACTTGTGGAACTGATCCAACTTCTTGTGGAGCCCCATGTTCTTGTTCATTATTATGTCCGGGGCTTTGCTGTTCCTGAGGAGGACATTGTCCATGATGATCATGTCCTGGCTTCTGTGGTCCATGATGAGGATGTTCTCCATGGGGTCCTTGCTCTGGCTTTTGTGGTCTATGAGCAGGATGTTGTCCATGATGATCATGTCCTGGCTTTTGTGGTCCATGATGAGGATGTTGTCCATGAGCTCCTTGTCCTGGCTTTGGAGGTCCCTGAGGATCTTGAGGGTGATGATGATGATGATGATGATCTTGTCCTGGCTTTTGTGGTTCATGATGAGGACCTTGTCCATGATGATCTTGTCCGGGGTTCTGTGGTTTTTGAGGAGGATGTGGTCCATGATCATCTTGTCCAGGGTGTTGTGGAGGACGTTGTTCATGATCGTCGTGATCTTCGGTTTCTCCATCGTCTTGTGATGATTGATCAACTTCTTCAGAATTTTGACCGTGTGATTCCTCTGAGTCATCTTGTGGATGATCTTCGAGTTCGTCTACCGAATCCTGTTGAATCAATCCAACGGGTTTAAATAAACAATAATTTATGAGATTCGCATGGAATCATTACCTCGCCACTATCTTCATTAGAATCTTCCAGAGTTTGATCTGCATCGTTCTCGTGGTCATCTGCTTCCTGGTTTCCATTGGGATTCTCGTCCTCTGGGACTTGATCTTCGTCATCGCTCTGCGCATCCGATTCCTCGAGTGCACCATCAACTTCCGCGTCCTCTTCCGCTGGTTTATTCAAATCGGAATCAGAAGCTACTACATCGCCAATGACATCTGAATCATCGGTTGGTTGAACCACATCAAAAGTTACGAGAGGTTTGGCCAGAACCAGTGCACCGGCCGAAATCAGGCAGAGTAGAAATAATAGTTTCATATTGAGGGATGTATTTTTCGGTTGTCGGATAGGAGGAACAAATGATACTAATTTTATGAGTAGAGCCTCTTGAGTATTTATATCAATGATGATAAGAATAAGGTGCTCGAAACAATTAGCATGGGAAACCCATCAATCGCCTGAGAGTTTGTTTAGGAAACGATAACCAAACGCGATCTCTGTTATCTGAACTGACGCGTGCATATCTTTGCTTTATTCTAGCCGAGAAACAAAATTATCGGTGAGTCATGTACAATGGCCGAAATCCTTTTAAGCGCAATGTAGATTTTGTGATTGACATTACTGAATGGTCGAGTGAAATTTGTTATCATACCTCAAGAAAGACTAAATATATGGTTTATTATTGCAGAGAGAAATGTAACTATTTATAGTGGTTTCATAAACGAAAAAAATCACATGTTTTGCATGAAAACTCCTATAACCACAATTCCGTTGTTCTTTTCATAATTAAAATAAATCAAACTATTTCCAATATTGACATTTTCTATCGTTATAACTAGTAATGTTACCTTAAGTTCGATTAGGCAAAAACGTATTTAGACTGTGTGATGATGTAGGTGCGCTTTTAAGAATTTTTACAACTGCATGAAACTTTTAATATTATAAACATGATACATCTCCCACTTATGCTTCCCTTTTGTATGGATCATCTGAGAATTTTGGAAAGCTTGACACACTTCCCTTTACCCTATGCAGTTCATAAACGATACCTTCTCAGAAAGTTTTGAGCTCTTCCAATAAAGCATCAATTTATGATTTCAGTCCATTTGCAATAGACATCACTGCATGCAATTCAATTGAAGAAACTAATATCGAACTGTAATTTCATATATCAATAAAAATGACAGGAAAATAACACAAATCGCATTATTAGCTGACCTTTTTTCGCACTTTCCCTTCTGCTTCATTTTTTTCAATCTTTTTAAAAGCAACAGAAAATTAGATTTCGTACTCGTATCGAACCCAAATTGAATGCACAAATCTATAAACGATAAAACATTGACCGATCCACCCACCCTGCAGGACGAGGACCGAACCATCCGGTCCGGAATAAAACTAGACAAATCCAACTTTCAACTCAAATCGCACCGACGACGACGGAAATAAATCCACCACGCGTCCCCATAAAGTAAGGTGGGGCAAAACTTACTTTTTTTTTATTTCTACGTCAATTGGAAACAAATGTTGTAAATGTTATAGTGATTCGAATGCGATTCAAGCAAAAGACTTTAATTTCAAATATTATAGAAAAATAGATGAGATTGGTGACAGTTGTAGCTATTTGTTGTTGTTAAATGTGGAAATTGCAATTTTCGGTCGAAGTTTCATTGCATAGAACCAAATGAAAATAAAATACTATTCGATTTTTTATGTAAGGGCGTAACTAAGGATGCTTTTAGGTGTAATAATTCTTACATACATGTTTGGAAAAAAAATTTGTCCTATAGTGGCCCAATGCGATTATCGAATCAAAGTATTGTTCCACCGATATAAATATCGTTACACTACACCCAAGCAACCAATAGTTCGGATTGTACTTAAGCAGTGAACTCCGTAGTTCACTTTTGGTATGAATCTAGTATCAGTGAAACTTTCTCGCTGATTAAGAGTTCACTGCGAACATTAAATGAACTTGATTCCCAGAAGAGTAACTCATGAACTCATCAACAACTTGAAAGTTCAGAACAAGTTCGAATTGAACTTATTTGGTACTTGAAGGTAAAAATCGAACTTAAACGAACTTTATATAAACTGTAAAGTCCGGTTAATTACTTAAAAAGTAAGCTGATTAAGCCACAACATGCCCTTTTATCCGAACTTTTGGTTGCTTGGGCAATCACTTCTTAGGATTGTTCTTTTTACAACGGTTCATTTTCACGACCACTTTTTTACGACCGAAATTCAGATTAACGACCATTTTTTATAAATGATCAATGTCATGGAAAGTGATCATAATGGAGGATAATAAAGTTCAGCAGATAAAGGGCTAACATACGGTAGTCATAGAGATGCGAAATTTTGACTCCAAGCGGCGCTAGTAGGCATCGAAATTTCGTTTTTCTGATATTTCACAATTCTGAGTAGGGTCAGGCGGGGCAAGATGAGCACCCTAAGGATAAGCGCGATTTAAGCCTACTTAAACATTCTTATTTTGGTAAAATTCCAAGCGAAATATGAGACATATCACTTGAAAAAATACCCAAGATTCATAAAAAAATGGGCTTTTTCGCAAACTGTTCAGCTAGCTGGCGTACGAGGGGTCCACCAATTTGAGAAAACCAAAAGGACCACCCTTAAGTTTTATCGAAAACTAGCGATCAGTGACATAAAATTGGAATTTTATTGGATGGGTGCCGATTTCGGCCTGGTTTCAGCGAGAATTGCTCACCACGGATTTTCTAAGGCGTTAATGGACCCATTACCAGACAACAAATAGAACCAAGACGTGTCGAACTACACTTTGTTAACTGTGAAAGGAAAAGGAGGATGACTTTCAAAGTTTAAAGTTTCAAGCAAAAAGGGTTGTGCATAATGACCTTTTTGTACTGACTGTAAGGACTTGGCCGGCGCCGTTATTGATCTATAATATGAGATCTGCTGAAATGTGCACTTCGAGAATACGTGGAAAGTCCCATCCTTATTCATTTGGATCGAAGTGCAATTCTTACCAGTTCCAAACAATCAGTATTAGAGAAATCGATTGAGATTTGGAAAAGTTATGACTGTTTGTTGTTTTAGATCAGAAACTTGTAATTTTCGATTAAACTTTCATTGCATTGAACAAAAAATAAATATAACCTTATTTGATTTTTTTAAAAGCGTTTTAGATTTGTCATGTCATCATTTGAATCAGTGGGGCAAAAGTCTCGCGGAAAAAAAATCAATATGCCTTAATCGCACATATGTATAATCTTTAAATTTAGTGAAATTTGCCCGAATGTGCGAAAAAGTGACTAAGATTTCCCGTTATTACTTAGTTTTGCTAAAAACTGCTGTTTTTGAGTATATCACAATTAACCCTGTTTTTGGCAGCTTTTTGATAAAAACTACTAACTATAAAGACTATTAACATATAAATTATACCTGTCATTAAGGTGAAGATAAATCGAAGCCAAACTTCAATTTTTCAAGAGCACGGATTTGGAAAACCAAACATCCGTTTAAGCTGAAAACCTAATCGATTGGTTACCACCAGCTGGTGACCAATCGATTAAGTTTTCAGGTTCAACGGAAGTTTGGTTCTCCAGATCCGTGCTCTTGAAAAAATGAAGTATAGCTTCGATTTATCTTCAACTCAAAGTAACATTATTTTGTGTTTCAGGCAGCTCCTTCCCACACTAGAATCAAACTCTTGCCTTACTGGTGGGGCAAAAGTTCGTTTAAAACAATCAATTTAAAAATTGTAATAGCAAAAAAGGTTGATATTTTGACTTAAATTTGTTCAGCAAAATTATAGCCAAAATGTTGAAGTTTCACTTTGTGGTATTTATTACCTTTCAGCAGTTATAGTTTTTCTGGAAATATTGATTATTCCCCTAAGGTCGAATTTTCGCCCCACCTTACTCTATACATCTCATCCGCAGTTTTTCCCAGTTTATAAATCATATTTCATCCTCAGCTTACTGTCGCATCACCAGCTCAATCCAACAGAACCGAAGAAGCACACAAAAAAAAATCGCCCCTCATATTTTCCGACCGAGAACACGCAATCCCAGAAATATGTGACTCGAAAGTGATATCTTCCCGCCCGGTTCGCTGAAGGGACAGCGCACGCAGCGAGTGGAAGTGTTGATACGAGTGGCGGTTAATTAAATGTGTGTTTTTCATTTGCCCCCTATTTCCTGGCGGCGATTTATTCATACCCTCTCGGGATAGCTGGATGTGGCTGATGGTTTTCAGAGCCTGTATAATCTCCGGGTAGGTTGTTTGACAAAAGTGCAAAATGCACATCCCTCCGCACTGAGGTGGACCATTTTTATATGAGAGTTACACCCCCCGAATGTGTTCATTTGGACCCCAGAAGCTCAATGAAAAGGCTTTCGGTTTGTTGCAGTCTTTTCTCTGTCGATGGGAGAATTTTCAACAGAACAATTTTATCGACTACAGTGCACTCTATGATCTAAAATGTAGTTGGAACAATGTTTCCAATATATTTGGTCAATTTTCTCCATACAAACTTCAAGCTCGTTTAGCTCCCCCTTGGAGTTGACGGGATCCGCTCAAACTCTCACAGTAGCTTCTGAGGATCCAAATGAACAAATCTTGAGGCGCGTAACTTAAGATTTTGATCATTATGGGCCACCCTACTCCACACACTGTGTGGGGCTATGATCGGGCCGAAATTTCGACACCAAGAATAAATTAAATTCATAACATTGTTGTCACATAAAATAATCCGGATTATTCCCCCCGGTAGACGCAGCAAAAGGTGGAAAATTGTTTCAAACGGCATTGTCGTGTGCCCCACCTCTCCAACATTGAAGGATCACTCAGCCACCCCCTCCCCTCCGATGGACACGAGAACTGCGTTGTTCTGAAATCATTTGGAGAGGGCATAAAATGCAAGAACCTGGATTTTCAGGTACTTGTTGTTTGTTTGCAATAGAGCTGTGTAAGGCACTCATTCATTTGTTTGAACTTTGATTGGGTTGAGTAGCTTTACCACGCGACTGTGCAACTCGGGATAGCCCCAAACAATATTCAGAGTCCCTTGATAAAGGGAAAGTCCGAAAATTACGTCACATTGTTTTAGTAGAAGAGTGTCTAGAAAAAGTAACGATCGGTACGATATTTTTGGAGAATTCACATAAATCTAGTAAAAGATGTAAAGTCACATCTTTTTTGTGAATTGCCCGAAGCGATCAAAAATTGAATAAATGATGTACTTGAATTTCTCCCAGAAAAAGAGAACCCAATCTGACATTCGTCGAAAAGGTCTTTTTTTAAAGAGTATTATTTAGTTCACTTTAACAAATCTATATAAATAAAAATGGAATGGTTTTTGTATGTCACGAAATGGCTTACGAACGGGTTAGCGGTTTTGGATGATTCTTTCTCCATTTTGTTCGTCAAGGGTTCCGACGTGTTTGTGTGTATAAAAGTTTCAGGACATTCACCGGGAAAGCCGGAAAAACGACAGTGAACGGAACTATCATTTTGTATGGGACGATTCGTAGCGGTTTTCATCAGCCTACTTGATGGCAAGACGAAGTTTGCCGGGACCACTAGTAAATAATATTAAAGCTGTAGAAAAAGCAAGACTTATATTCGATATCCGTGTGACATGGGAACATTTCCAAAAAAAAACCTGGAGTAAATTCTCACAATCCCATTGAGGGTCGTCGGTACCAATAGTGGGCTCATGGTACTCAAAATTGCCCAGGCTTTGGAAAATTTAACGATCATTGACACACGAGCCATAATTTCATCCCATTCATCAGCTGACCCACTCTCATTCTGATCAAGAAACAGAGGCGAATATTTTCCATTTTCTGTGCTACGTTTGCAACCAAAGGGGTGTTCAATGGTCCAATAGATTATAATTAGGTTGTTAAAGGCTGTATCATCAAAAAATATGAAAGTTATTACCAATTTTATGCAAAAATAAATCACCTGAATGGCTCGATACTGCTGCAGTCTGTGAGAGTTGCTGCTCTTGAACGCTCTCGTGCTACGTACCAAACAAGACAGTGAATGATTACATTCATAGTGCTCTCCGATTGCGATGTGCCACGAACTGCTATGGTTCGCGAACTGTTACTCTCCGATTATGGTTCGTTCGACTTATTCGGATCAAAATCCAAACACTGAAATTGCCGCATGGAAGCTAAATGTTGTACTGCATGTTAGGAGCGGCTCACAACAGCGTCTGTTTCCCATATCAGGGGCGGCTGATGATCGTCCAAGTGCTAGAGAAGGACTCTAAGCTAAACTGTGCACTATGGCTCTCCGAATATTTAGGGGGAATCTAGGGGGTTGGTGTCAGACCCTGCAAAAATCAAGCAACGAATAATCAATGAGAGAATACGAAGCGGGACAATCGGCGAAAACCACAGCGACGTAAAGAGACTAGCGATAGGAAATTCGGTACGAACAACCTCATCGGGAGCATACGCATACTCGCCGATGTGCTGAAGGATCGCGGGCTCGACATCGTAGCGTTGTACGAAGTGTGTTGGAAGCAGGCTCGATTTTGCCATTTTTCTGTGGAGAAAAAAATGAACTCAAAATTTTCAACACAGATCCTCGAGCGATTCGAGTGAGAGTGCAATAAAATGCGAGGATTTTTTCTGGTACTCTCTCATTCTCTCTCTCTCTTGTTGCGATGCTCACCTTTACTCACGCTTCAAAAGAACTCTTGAGCGTCCCGCCCGAACAAGGCAGTCCTCGGAGAGTTGTGAGAGCATTATTTTTAATGGAATTTCACTCTGGTGTATTTTGTGCTGCATCTTCCTCGCTCAATTTTCGTTGCCTCTCTGCTTAGCATTTTTTGCTTCCTCGCAAAGAGACAAAGGCAGCACGCTGCTCTTGAGTATGTCACCGAACTCTGATGATGTTGAGGAGTATTGTCAACCCTGGTTGGAAGGATCAAAGGTCAGTTCTACAACTTTAGCATAATGAACGTGCACAGCCCTCACTCCAGAAGCACTGATGATAATAAAGACGCTTTTTACGCGCAGCTCAAATGCGAAAACGACAGCTGCTCAAGTCACCACGTTAAAACCATCATAGTTTCAAGTTTTATCCTTACTACCTCAAGGTAGACTTAGAACGACCGGACTTAGTTTCAAGCGGACGAATAACCAGCGGACTATTCCCAGAGTACGGCACGGAGATATTTACGCTGTAGAAATATTACGTTGACGTTTAATTTCGAATGCGCAGGGGAGTGCGCGTGATCGTTATGCGTATAACAATTCTTCCCCCTTTTAGTTAATGAATCAGATTAGGCTTCAGCCAATTTAACACGAACAAGAATAAACTAGAAACAAGACAATTCGATTGTTCAATATAGAACAAGTATCAGAAACATAATCAGAACTCGTAGCTATATTTCTTATCTCGTTTGGCCTGCCTTAATCGTTTGAACCTACGCTGCCCTGCGTTTCCAACATGTATCTTTAATACATTGTGGAAATTTTTTTTACTAAAATTGCTTTAACCCATCTTGCCTGACTTTGGGGGTTGTTGGTTCTATACCACACTTCATCTCCCACAATCCAGTGCATCATAAGATTGCCTCGGGAGTTTCTCGCCAAACTCTTGCTGGATGATATAATTTTCTGGCTGTGATACAGTGAGCTGCTTTTTGTTATGATTTTTTGGATTTACTAATCCCAATAGCGTCTTTGGTTTAAAAGAAAAATTCTTTCAGATGGAAAGTGTCCATCTCTTGTTATATTGATGTTTCTAAACATAATTGAAAATAGATTTGTCTGAGTAGATGAAAAAAAAAAATGAATTTAGTAATATACCATTTAACTCCACTAGAGTTTGTATCCTATGATAGATACGCGTATTTCGACCTCAACTGTAAGGCCGTCCTCAGTGTCGTGTACTAGACGCGATTAGTACACGACACTGAAGACGGCCTTACAGTTGAGGTCGATATACGCGTATCTGTCATAGGATACAAACTCTAGTGGAATTAAATGGTTTAGTACTAAATTCGTTTTTTCATCTACTTATAGGTATTCTACTAAACAGCTCGAAGATTTATTATCATAGATTTGTCTGGTCTTCCAGGTCTAATACTGAAATTTTGAATTCTAGCAGAATTTTTTTCAATATCTCCTTTACTGTTCTTACCAAACGTTCAGCTTGCCCGTTGCTAGAAGGATGATAAGGAGGGCTGTTCATTACTTTGATAACTTGTTTTTCAAGAGAACTTAACCCTCAAGAATTGAAGGGAAGACCTTTGTCCGATACTAACACGTCCGGCAGCCCAAATGTAGCGAAAAATGCTGCTAGTCTCTACAAAACTTCATTACAATCTGTTTCTTGCTTCATCCATTCGATTTCAATCTATTTGGGGAAACTGTCAACTATTAGCAGGTCAGTCCGACGTCGACGTCGGTGATTTTTTTAACTGTGTATCATGTATGTATCGTGCATAAGTTTGGGTTGATCTTGCCCGCACGGAAATCATTTTTGTCAATATCTCTGCCATTTTTCAAACGATTCAGTTCGACAAAAAAAAGTCGATCTGAATGCACAGAGACCGGACACATTGGGCTTGAAAGTATAAAAATAAACAAAAATAATGGCATTTTCAGAATTTTCGTGTCTGCCCCAGGTTATTTTCAAAATATACTTGAACATTTTGCATTTTTTATGTAAAAATCTAATCTAATCAATAACCCGACACAGTGCACATTGGGGAAATCCGAACCTAAAGGTGGAAAAAATTGATAACTTTCTTAATGGAAAGGTTAAAAATAAGTTTTATAGCTCATTCGAAAGGAAATTTTATGTACGAAGTTTTGCAAACAAATCGTTTTTAGAGAAATTGGGGCAAATATACAAAGAAACAAATCTTTTTTAGGGGAATTCGGGCAAATATAGCCATAAAACTATATGCTCCCACTACCTCCTATCAATGAGGCTAGCGGCAATCGATCATGTAGATCAATATCGTATACTCAAACTATAGCATATCGTTTGAAAATGTTTGGAATTTGTGATATAAGAAAGTAAATTATTCACAATATTTTGCATAAACAATAATTAATAACCATACATTTTGTACAAATTTTACTACAACATGTTTCTGCAAGCTTTATTCATGATTAGGGTCGATGTACCAATAGCCGCATAGCTAAGAACAAAAATTCGTATAAAATCGAAAAATAATGCTAGCATCATTATTTTTACATCATCTCATAGCTTTTTATTTTAGTTTTGTGGGAAAAATATGAAATTTACGAAAACTCAAATGTTTGTATTTATTATCGCGTGTGCCACTATAGGAATACATGTGCCTATAGTAGCACTATTTCTAATTTCTGTTCCTATAGTAGCACTAGCATCACGGCGTTGGCAAAATAATTATCAAAACCGTATTTTTACAAAACTTTTATATTTTTCCTACAAAGTGTGGATCTAAAGCTTTCGTTTGGTGTAAAAAAAAGTTGTTAATTCAGCAATTATTTCGTATAAAAAAAATAGTTTCTCTCAGTAGTGCTACTATAGGAACAATATGTTTACTATAGGCGCAAGGGAGCTCAAATTTTAAGCAAAACTAATTATTTCGATCATTTTTTGAGCAAAATCAAGCTGTGTATCAATGGTACTTAGATAAATAGGTCCTGACCTTCATGTCAAAAAATGTTTTGAAAAGATGTATAGCAAAACGGCCGTAAAAAGCCACTAGTGCGACTATAGGGGACTGTCCACTAAGGGAACACCGACCCTATCTGACTATTTTTGAATTTATTTAAAAAAAAAACAAATTGAAAAAATTAAAACAAAAATTCCTTTTTAAAAATATTCCATTGTACATTTGGCCCCATAATCCCCTAAATTTCCATCTTTTATTCACCTTCTCTTATTGTTCAATGGATCAGGAATGATGAAATTCTTGAAAAATATTCTCCACAATAAAACAGTTTTATACAAAACAACATGAAAATCTAATCTTTCCAAGGAATTGGGGCAAAACGGGTACCATAGCCTATTTCAGAGCTGTGCCACGTACATGAAACCATCACCAATCCATTCTTGAGAAAATTTCCTTTCGAATGAGCTATAAAACTTATTTTTAATCTTTGTATTAAGAAAGTTATCATTTTTTTCTACCTTTGGGTTCGGATTTCCCCAATGTGCAGTGTTTTATTTTCAGGATAGCAGAATTTATGTGCCATATTATGTTTTTAACTTGAAATTCAATATGAATAGTTGTATTGAGATTTGCATGGACTCCCCTACCCCCCTTTTTGTACCCTCCTCATTTTTAAAGTAATGCAAATGATGGAATATTTGATATGAATGGTTGAAATAAGCGATTTTAGTGATTCTACCATCCACCAGCTATCTCTCCAGAAATATCGTGGTTTATGAACAACTCCTTTACTACACACTCAGAGTATACGCGTTCGGTAAAGAAAATTATCGAAACAAATCGGTAATTCACACGCCTAGATAGTGGTGTTACGATAGACGGAGATGCACAAGACGCTTATAAGATCGGTAGTCCTGTACGGCAATGAAACGTAGACGATGTTCGAGGACCTACAAGCACTTCATTATAATAAGCATAAGCATAAGCATAAGCATTGATGACCGTACAATTCGTAGTTGCTACTCCGTGATTGACTGGAATAATCAAAATTGTACAGGGAACCAACAGATGTAGCTTGGGAGTAGCATGCCATCTTCAATGTACAATTTTGAGGACTCCAAACTCTGTTATGTCAATAACGGCGCCGGCCACGTCCTTACGGTCATCGGGGAAGGGAAGGAATGTTAGTGTGACATCCATTGCTACTAGAGACCGAGATCACCTCTGCATCCCCATGGTTTTCACAGGAAGGAGTTTTGTTAGTGGGAGGGAGGGATCATAAGCTACTTGATCAGGATTCACCTTGGTAAGTAATGCGATTCATGTAGCCTCAAATCAAAATAAAATATCTATCAGTGCGTCGACAAGTTTAATATCGAACCATTCAAAGGATATTTTTCAGTAATTACGATAAGCAAATAAAAGAATATGTACGCGTAGTTCAATTTATTTATGAAACTGTAATAAGAGCTTATGCCGACACCTACAGTGACGAACCATCCATATTTTATTAAGCAAATAAATAACATTGCCACGATACAATTTTTTTTTTCACAAACATGGAACGAACTCACCAGTTGGTAATCCGTCCTCAACGAAAATCATAAATTCGGCATCAACACGCAAAAACAGGGAACCGTAACACAAAATCGATGACCAAGAAATCTTGTGAAATCCAAGCAACTTGCAAATATCTGGTATCTTGAAACTTGAAAACTATTAGCGCTTTTGCTTGATTCTTGAATTCCTTCAAAGTTTTCTCTCTGAAACGAGAAAAAACTGTAGGACGCAGAAAAAAACAGCTTCTTGCTTTGTCAAGGTCTACTACAGCACTTTTTTATTCAAAACTTATTATAACAAATGGCTAAAAAAAAAGGTATGTGTGTCTCAATAGTATATGAAACAGGAATAGGGGTTTATATCGACACTTGTAGTTTCGAAGTCTGTTTGAAAAATATGTAAACGTAACGTTGCCTTTATATAAATTAATGATCATAAACATGAAACGAGCTCTGCACGAAATTCACGAATACTTTTCCGCACTCGCTTGACGCGACTCGGATACGATTGATTCCGATTCCGTCGCTCACCCCACAGGAGCATGCAACGGTATCTTAAGGTTAATCGCATCTGGGATCTTAACGTTAATTGCATAAATTCATGACGTTCAACAACAAGCGACCAAATTTTGATTTTTCAGTGTAGTTTTGGTTGATTTTCTTACGTCACGAATTATTTACACCCCATATTAAAACGTTTCAATACTTATCACACAATTATATAGGGCATCACAATTATCGGTCCCATGCAACACACAATACATTTTAAAAAGGGATTACACACTGCTCACAACAACATAATTAAATTCACTCATCTAAAACACACTAAGCCAACATTCGTACAATTACCAAAAACGCAATGATAAAACATGTTCGCCCTTCACAATGCTGTATCTATCAAACTATAAGCCACTCCCTATTCAAGATGCAAGTTTAAAGATAAAAATTTACTAATATAATTCTCGCGAAACACCACTGAAGGCCCCATGTACAAATGAGAGGCTCTCTTTGGTTACCTTCTCTTTGATCAATAACTGAGTCACATTAATCTCTTCTGTTGCGTTTTTTGTATGAAACGCTAGTCATGGCAACTGCCTTTAGATCTGTAGTGAAAAACTTCCCAAAAGCTTTATTATTCCACTGTTATAATCGAAAGAGAACGAGAGAAGAGAGAATCTCTCATTTGCACATAGGTCCCTCAGCAATGTTTCGCGAGAATTAATGTCCCCATTACCCTAAGGTTCTACGAAAGCACGCATTAGGAATATAAACGGAACATTACTGTTTTGGAAGAATTACTCCGTTTTTTTTTCGAAATAGGAGCACGCGATTGACAATACGTAAAGTATTTCGTCTCACCCATAGGCCAGGGGAAGTGGTTCACCTAGAGTAAATTTCTGTCAGAGAAAAAGTAGATTTTGTATGAGAATTGACAGAAAAATGAATGACAAGTTCATCCACTTCTTCTGGCCTATTAGATGCAACATCAAAAAGAGGATTTCATTCCCAATAAACACGGGGTGCGTTCAATTTCTGTTTTCTTTTCTTTGGATTGTCTTTTCGACTGGCTAATCTCGCCGAATTGCCCGTCATCATGAATTCGCTCTCTTTCTGTCCTTCGGGAAATCTGAAAACAACGGTGCCAGTACCTCTCAAAGTTGACAGGTACTGGCACCATTGTTTTCAAGTTTTGTTGAAGAGCGAAAGAGAGAATTTCGCCGTGAAATGCCAAATTACTGAATTTACAAGTTCACTTACGCTGACAATCATGAATGAATCCACTACTACTAGCACGAGATCATTTTCATCAAATTGACTCATACATCGGCGGTTTGAGCTCACTCAATCCAGGAACTCGTACACCTGAATGGGACCGAAACATGATGGGAAGCGTTTAGAAGCGTGTCATTCGTCACAATTTCCAGACCGAACGAACTCAATCCATCGGTGGATAAATCAATACGGCAGACGAGTAAGCGACTGATTCAGTAATCGGAAAGCACTAATGCAACAGAATACAAAATATCAGATCTCCAGGTGAAACAGTCAAGCGCACGAAATGGTCATCGCAGTGTCAAAGGCAACTTGAAAGACAAACTATGCAAACGCAAACAAACACATACGGTATTCCGTGTGATTCGTATCAACAACTCATACACCAGTGAATCGAAATCACTCGGCCCAAGAACTCCGACACCTGAGCGGGGCACGCTTATGAATGTTCCCCACGTGTTCAGACCCCGCTCAAGCGTCAAATCTACCGGACCGAGCGAATTCGATTCACCGGTGGATAAATCAATCTTCCATTAGCCAGAATCCCACAAAACACACTCAAACAGAGTTATCACCAACACACACGCATCCCACGACCATTTCTCTTACGATACTCTTTCGCGCACTCCTCTTACACACACCATCAGTACCCACTATATGCACACTAGTAAATGGAAAAATACTCCCTTGGGGCAAATCCGATGCGTTGAGCACGTTGAGCAGCCATGATTAAAACAAAATTTGCAGCAACATTTATGGCACTTTCTTCGGTTTACAACACTTCGCGATAAATACTTCACATGTGAACAAAGCGAATCACTATAATCAATCGATCGACAAAGCAAAAATCATTTAAACGCGCAATTTCTTACTTAAAATCGAAAAAATATTACGGAGCACATTATGTGATAACTACACTCGGCTAGTGTTGCCAGCCTCTCCCCTACAAGCACTTCATTATAATCTGTTAAAACTAAATAAATCAAAATGAAACGTAGGTGGATTATATTTTGCTTTGTTCATTATAATCCAAATTTTTCAATGATTTCCAACATGAGATTCATCAGTTGAAACATTGAAACTTTTTAAATTCTATTTATTCTATCATTAATATGCTGCTTCTCCTCTTGAAAGCTGAGATTCTGTTTCGCAAAGCGTAAAATATGACTCCAGGTCGTGGCCCCTTGTCATTTCATTCAGAATTTTCCTCACTGCGCCAACCCCAGCCAAAGCATATGAAACCAGGAAAGTGACACTACGGTGTACCAAACCGTACCACATAGCGCCTTCTGCCACAGAACCGTCCAGCAGAGTTGGCCGGCGGCAGTCCCGCCTAATGCTGCTGAAGTGCTAATGACGGTACGACAGACGATGGGCCCTCGCCTCTGTCGTCTATATCTATAAGCGTGCGTGTGGCTGCGACGAGATATAAATTTTATTGGAATGCCAAGCTACAATATAATCACAATAATAGGAAATATAAAATAAGCCGATTTGCATTGCTTGTTGACAACCGGCTGCTGCTGGGCCTTGGGTCCTTTATCCGAAATCCCCTACCGTAGTCAGTAGGAAAATCACCGTATGCAATCCACCACCAATGGGAGGAGCGACAAATTTATATCTCTCGTGGCCGGTGAACAAATTCCGGAATCAGGATAAGGCAGTGGAGGACTTTTCACAAGTGGAAAAGAGGATCAACAAGACCATCGTCAGAGACCAAAAGCGGAAGGGGTTGTGGAATATCCTAACAATCACAGTTTTCGGGTTCATAATCGCTTCCCAGCTTTGGCTTTGGCTCGGGACGATGGAACAGATACAAAAAGAAGTTCACTCAATAATAAAAGGGGTCAAGAGTGGAATAATAAATATTTCCGTTTTGGCGTGGAAAATGCTTCGGGCTGCGGATGCAGTTTATTTGAGGAGGTTGATTTTCGATATCTGTTGGGTTTGGGTTGGGAAGGCTTATGATTACGAATAGGTATGCTACCTAAGCTGAGAATAGTTCATCACATGAAAATATTCTAAGTGATTTGTTCTATCAATTTCACGACTTTGTCCAACTAATGTCATACATATGAACAGCGAAGGCCGAGTATACCTCTTCATCTTTATGGTTGTCACAGGGAGGAGTTTTTGTTAGTGGGAAAGAATCAGAGCCATAAAAATAATAAAGAAATTAAATTATTTTCCTCTTTTCGTGAATAATTTTGAACAGTTAAAACTAAGAAAGCAAGACGGAATTGACTACTATTTAATTAATATTTTTATTAACCAGGTAAGAATAGCAAATGATGTCAGTTTTTCTGTGGTGATTTTGTTATCGTTTCAGAAAGATACAATACTTTCACATTATACTAGAAAGTGTACTGTGTATTGAATTACCTCATCTACCTACTTAAATTAGTTTACACTTCTTATCAATCACTATAAGAGAGCCACTCATCAGTGGGCTTCTTTCAGTTCGAAGAAACTGGTCAAACCTTACGATGAAGGTGTTGCTTTTCTACTGTATTGTTGCATGCGCTACACTAGCACTCGGCAATCCCATTGATGTAATTAGTGATGAAGAAACGGATTCTGGTGAACATGACAATGTGGAAGATGTAGCTTTTGATTCGTATATTGTAGAACAACCAGAAAGTGAATTAATTCCGTTGGAGAATGTAGAAAGTGATGAAGTGGAAACGGACTCGTCGTTAGACAATGAATACAATCCGGAAGTCAACGAAGATGTGTTAGTGGTGTTAGGTGATCTTTTGGTAATATTCGATTTAAGTACAATTTAGCTTTGAACTCTTGAATGCTGATTGACAAATCATTCACAGGATTTCGAAAATGAACAGGATGGTGAAGAGGATGAAGCAGTACAAGATGCTCAATCACCACTAGCATCGGAGGCGTTGGAGGATCCATATCCCAAGCAAAAACTGCTGATCAGGCCACTGAGACTGTGCGCTCTTCCTCCGTTGTATGTTGGTCAAAAGCTCCAGCCAGTCCCTTCTTGGTGGTGCCAGTGTCCAAAGGGCGTCATATGCTAGCAGCAATGATGTAAACACGTGAACGAATCCGATAATTAAAACCTAATCACTATTTCATAATACAGTTAATTGTTTTTTTTTCAATAGACATTGTCCATTGATCTATTTACACATATTGATTTTTGCATTTCATCGTTCATTGTATAATTGTTAATTTATTACACTGAATCCTCTATTTGGGCTATTTTCTACATTTACGTAATTTGATGTAAATTGAATTTGAATGCACTTAAAGCTACGCATAGTGATTTTTGGTGCGTCAATTCGCGTTCAAGCTAATGCTATTAGTCCAAAAAAGTCCCATAAAAATCAATTATTTAAACACCACTATTTTACCATAAGATATAGCAAGTTTCAATGTTCAGCAAAAATATGTAGTTTTGGTAGTGAAACAACTTTGTAAAAGACACAAAAAATGGTTCAAAAATGTTAAAAAAAAGTTTTGCTGAAATTTTGATTTTTAAGGGTCATTTTAGGAAAAAAAAATCAGAGGGGGTTGTGTGCAAGGCACGACCGCATGATGTTAACTACGCCAAGTGATTTTCTGAATTTGAATTTTAGTCGATTGTCATAGTTGTAGCCTTCGTTTAGTTCAAACTCTAACATGATATCGTAACGGTCGCAACATTGTAGATTTTCAATTGACACCCAGTATATTGCCGTAAGACGTAGTTAACGTCAAAAGAAGAATGAGCGAAGAAGCAGAAATTGGTCTGCTTTTATAGTGTGCTTCCCAACCCACGTGTTTGGTTGCGTAAGAAAGGGGTCGACATTTTCACAATTTTCGACAGTCTATCGTCAAAAATCAAAAGTTTTCTTAATTTGAGTAAAATGTTGTATAAATTTCCGATCGATTGGTGGGAAAATATTGGAAATCTACCGGTACAGTCACCCCACAGTTATGGATCAAGTAAGGGTAATTTTTCAGAACAATATATGATTTAAAATCATGGTGACGTTGTACGAAGTCAGATTACTTTCCTGACACTGTAGAATTTGATTGTTTTTGAGAATACTGCTTCAAATCCGTTATTTACCACAGAGTGTCGATTTCAATGAAAATTCCAAACAATGTCCACTGGACTGATGCAAATTTTGTAGTTTTTGCTCCCCTATGCTTAAACGATGTCAATTATGATGAAAATGATCCTCCCAAAATTTGAAGTGATTCGGAAGAAATTTGGTGGTGCACACGCTATTTGAAGTTTATATGGAAATTACTATGGAAAAGGCAAACCTTTTGTGTTCAGTCCTCTAACTGCTCGTCATAATAATCTATGGAAGAGTGAACACACTCATCTCATGTGAAAATTTCTCAGCTACAACTTTGCCGAAGACCACATTTTGATGGGACGTAAGGATAATTTGTTGTTGTTGATAACAAAGTCTATATGGGCTCGTTCAAATATTACATAACGCAACAGGGGAGGGAGGGGGTCTTACATAGTGTTACGGTCCATACAAAAATTTAAAATTTTCCATATAAAAGCTGTTATGTGGGGGAGAGAGGGGGTCTAAAGTTGGTAAATTTTGCGTTACGTAATATTTGAATGAACCCTATCATGCTGACATGATCATTCAATTACTTTCAGAGCAACACTGCTTTTTTGCTGTAGAACATAGTAGCCTGGATTACTTTGATCTATTCTTCCCGCCAGGAGCACCACTGTTGCTTGCCGAACAGTTGGTCGGCGTTAAGTCAGAGGGGACCAAAAACAAAACTTGGGAAAATTAGATTATTCTCTCATTAGATGCGAAATTTTCTTACCTCCGTTTCACTTTGACCAGATTTGATGAATGCTGTAAACTGCGAGAGATATGTAACAAATTTACTTTGGAAGATCAATAAAAACCGATAAAAGTGTGCAGTCAGAGTGGAACAAGTGCTTATTACCATAATAGCGAAAATGATCAGCGCGCAGAGCAATGCGAGGAAATGAAAAACATTTCAAGAGATTTGTCAGATTTCTCAACATCGAATGATTCTTCTACTTATCCATCAATAGAAATTTATAAATATTACTTAATTCGGTGCATTTGATTTTGATTTTTGACCATTTACCATATTTGGATGGGTGGTCAGAAATTGCAACAATTTCTGTGCAGACAGAGCGGACCAAGTATTGAAAAGCAATAAATTGATGGATTATTGCATTTTTTGAGTCAATTTCAGGGTCCGATAGAAGTTTATGGTAGTTCTATGGTGTATGTATGGAATGTGCTAGTACCCGCTTATTGGACCAGTATATTTTGGTCAGTATCAAGATTTTCACTTGGTCCACTCTGACTGAACACATATTTGAATTTTTCTGGTCTTCAATGTCCTGACCCTTTATTTTCAAGCTATCATAATGCCACTAAGTTTGGTATTGACGAATGGATTATTGTAGTATTTACGATACTGGTGTCGAAGGGTCTTGATAATCTGATTATTTTAGAGATGCATGGTCAAACTGGATGCATTTGACCATGCAAGCATTAAATGATTCTTATTTTCCTAGAAATTGTTCAGTCAGAGTGAACCAACTCACTGAACGGTGGTCTTTAGTTCTCCACACATAGTCCATCAAAAAATCGTTCTATCAGAGGTTTGGATTATGATTTTTCATGATTATCACTTCACATTATATTGTTTGAAAGTAATACAATGATGTGCAGAAATATTGAACCAAAATTTAAACGAGTTTTAAAAATTACATAGCGTTAGACTTTATACCCATTTTTCTCGAAATATCAAAAATGTCACTTGGTCCACTCTGACTTAACGCCGACCAGTTGATGAAGCATGTGAAATGCAAACCAACTTTATGATGATGAATAACAATTTATCCTGACGTCCAATCGAAAAGTGGTCTTCGGCAAAGTTGTAGCTGGGAAGATTTCACATTAGAAGAGTTTGTTCACTTTTCGCTAAAATATTATGACGAAGAGATAGAGGGCTGAACACATAAGATTAGCGTTTCCCATAGTAATCTCCATATAAACTTCAAATGGCGTGTGCACAGTCAAATTTCTTCCGAATCACTTCAAACTTTGGGAGGATGCTTCTTCTTTCTGGCGTTACGTCCCCACTGGGACAGAGCCTGCTTCTCAGATTAGTGTTCTTATGAGCACTTCCACAGTTATTAACTGAGAGCTTTCTTTGCCGATTGACCATTTTTGCATGTATATATCGTGTGGCAGGTACGAAGATACTCTATGCCCTGGGAATCGAGAAAATTTCCTTTACGAAAAGATCCTCGACCAGCGGGATTCGAACCCACGACCCTCAGCATGGTCTTGCTGAATAGCTGCGCGTTTACCGCTACGGCTATCTGGGCCCCAAAGGGAGGATGCTATTTACCATAATTAAAATCATTTAAGCATAGGGGAGCCAAAATTTCAAAAATTGCATCACTCTATTGTCCACCCCACAGATGTGGATCAGTGGGAGAGGAGGATCCTTATTGTGGATCAAATTGGCTCATATTATGAATCAAAACACTATAACAGCAATTTACCTGCGAGGTAAACGAATGGTGTGTTGGTGAAAGCATACGTTTTGGCGTTTATTTCGGAATCGTCTTATCTTTGATTCATAACCGTGGTATCCAACTCATCAACTCTATTTGATGAAATATTCCCGTTTTAATCCAACTTTGATCCATATCTGTTGCTATCCATAACTGTGGGGTGACTGTAAATGGCTGAATTATTAGTATTCAAAATCTTACATAATTTCGTGACGGTCGCATTATTTTAGATTTTCAATTGACACCCAGTATATTGTAAATTTTGCACCCTATCGGATGCGACGATTTGTAATCGTCGCCCGTGAAACCGTCGCCAAAATCGTCGTCAGGCAAGCAACCGCTGTGTATTTGACGTTTCACCAGTCTTACCAACACAATAGCAAATTACCTCCTTTGATTTTTTTTCTGGCATTTAACGTTTCACCAGTCTTGCCAACACAAAGGCAAATCACCTCCTTCGATTGGCTTTGCTGGCGACGATTTTTTTCAGTCTGTTCGAAAGTTGGCGGCGCGTTTTGTTGCGAATGAAACAGACAATATTGCCGTAACGTCAAAAATATGATTACAATCATGGTGACCTTGTACAAAACAAAATTACCCGCCTGTCAATGCCAAATATAGTTGTTTTTGAGAATACACATAAAAATCGCGGTTATTTATAATAATCAGAGGGGGTTGTGTACAAGAAATGACGTTGACTACGCCAAGTGATTTTCTGCATTTGAATTTTAGTCGATTGTCATGGTTGCAGCCTCGAAGAGCAAAGCTTGGCCGACGGCCAGCGGCGCGAACACCGTCGCCGCCGCAATGCATCCCCGATAGCGAATCGAACTACAGCCACGACATATCAGCTAAATAAAAAAATCGCTTTTTTTTAAACATGGTTAAATCTTTAAAAAAACAAAAAACAGTATATAGCCCCGAGCTATGGATGGTAGTACTTGTTTTAAAAATATAAAACATGCAACATTTGCCTTTTCAAATAAAATATTCATGAAACATCCAAAAAACATATCAATGCATAGGCATTAATGCCCCGGATTCCGGTACTGGTAAAAAGTTAGGCACTTGGTGGCTCTTATTTAAGTTAAAATTTTGACTCAAACTTTTTTGTTTGATGAAATTCGTGGTTTCACTCTTCTGCAAACTTCTAGAAAATGTTATTTTAAACAACTTGGTCGAAGACACTTTTGATCTAACTCTTCATTTGAGCATAAATTGTATGCCTTGAGCAAAGCTACAGGTTTTACCAAAATCTACAACTTTTTCATATCGAATTTTATGGAGAAAAAGTCAGCACGCCGTTAACTTAAAAATCTTGTGAGTTATAGGCGAATTTCGAGTTTTTCAAGTGTATTTTTGAAGTGAATTTTCTCAATTTACAAAATCTACGTTCTCACAGTTTTTGCAGCAAAAGTTGCCTATTGTATGGCCTTTCGAATGCCACTAAAAGAAAAAATTTATTGAACCAACTTCATGAGTTATGGGCATCTAAAGATTTCATAGTTTTTCACTTAAATTTGCTTATAACTTCAAAATCACAAGAATTACAAACTTGCGATGTACAACAAAAATGTGTATCTTTACTTTCCCTGCAACTCTTCTAAAGACCACATTCACGTAAAACTGAAAATAAAAAAGTTGGACCAAAATAACTGATTTTTTGGGTCCACCCTAAGTTAAAACTTTCAAAATCAATTTACTTAGCTCAAATGAAGAGTTAGATCAAAAGTGTGTTCGTCAAAGTTGTTCAAAATAACATTTTCTAGAAGTTTGCAGTAGAGTGCAGCCACGAATTTCACCAAACAAAAAAGTTTGAGTCAAAATTTAAACTTAAACAAGGGCCACCTTATTCAACTTTTTTCTTAAAAAATGCAAAACTCAATTACGAATAACTTCTCTGAAGACATCGAACGTCTAAAATCGACGAGAACAGAGAAAACACTTTTTTCCGGCTAAATTGTCGATTCGGTCCATTGTGGATTGAATTAAAAAATCTTAATGACAGGACTAAAACTTCTAGCTTAATGACAGGTCCAAGTATTCTAGTTATGTTGTATTTCGATAGAGTATTCTCAAACTAACTGTGAAGATGCTTGAATATTATATCTTTTGTATGTAGGGTGTCAAGCCTATGTACAGTTTAATTTGTAAATAATGACCATTAATATAACAAAGGGATATAAATGAGCCATAACTTGAACTTCTTCGAAATAATGGTAAATATACAAATGCTTGGTTATCACATATTTTTAATGTTTGCTGCAAAGCTGGTGATAACAAAAATAATAATGATGGGAAATAATTTGAAGCTTTTGAAAGTCCGTTCCAAAATAGCTCAAAACCTTCAAATGACGATAACTTTCGCTTCCCTCGCTAGAGTATTTTTAAATTCACAGAGAAGATGCTTAAATACTATTCACAGACAAACAGACGTAGCACTTAGAACAAATCGCAATCAAAATCTTAGTCATGCAGTCATGTACACCTAATGCTGAAATCAATATGTTTGACCAACGGGCCAACATATGGTAGTAATGTGTAAACGTCATACACCATGGTGGGGCAAGTGGAACATTTGGCGCAAATTTTCAAGTCCTTCATACTCAATATGTACATGACAATCAAAAAAACAAAACAAATAACGATTTGAAGTATATTAGTCCCTCATTTATTATCCACAGGAAAAAGTTGGAATTACATCATTCACAGATTAAGTTAACCATTCATTTTTCTGTATCCACTAACCCCACCGTTCCTTAGCAAAAAATCAAAATTTTCAGTTTTTGTTCGTTTTTTTGTGAATTCTTTTAAACTTCAAATAAAGTTGGTAAATTATCGTTTCCGAATCGATTCCTTACTATGAGGGAAGATTAGGGAGTTGTCAAATCTCCAAAATTTCTTAACGTTGTCAATCTTTTTGTAACGTGATTATGATTTTAAAAACTTTAAATCAGCATATTAATATTTACAGAAACGCATTAAAACTGTAACTTTGATCTGTTGTTGTTCCGTAGTTCGCTGACTGCGAAGCAAAAGCTAACCAGCACGTGGTAGTTTCACTGCACGACGACGAGAATACCTAAATAGGCAGCCAACCAATTGAATCTAATCGAAATTGTCACATCACATCGAGCATCGACGCATTGATCTAACTGCTTCACCACCGCATTACTCATTTGCATTTGCAACCTGTTGGACTAGTTTTAAAAGGGGTTTCTCTCATGGATGATTCATAAAGTTTAGCTACGGTAGGGTTATTTATTATTATATCGAATAAGAAATCAACGATCATTATTTGTTTTTGATTGTACAAATAATATTTTTTTAGTTGTTGTTTGAACGAATTTCCATTTAACAGCAATAATTAGCATTTGATCATAGTAAAGTAACCAGTATTTTATTTCAGATGCTTTGGATTGCCTATAGAGGGTTGAAATTTGTAACTATACCGTAAGTACCGAACCGGTATTCAATATCCCTATTGTATATGTGAGAACCTATAAAATATCACAACACGCAAGTTGTTTACACATGTCTCTCAAAACAATTCCACTCCGTATAAATATCATTGGTTATTAAATATCGTCCGCAGTACTCTCGATTATTCCCGCAGTCGCAATCAACACCCGCAAGAATGAAAAGTGCCATACTGTTGTGTCTGGTTTCGATCAGTGTCGTGGTTTTGGCAAAACCCAATCCTTTTTCTACCGATAGTGATTTTTTGAAGCAACTGGATGAAGCAATAACTGAAGTACATGCTCACCAAAATGAAACCGTTACTGCGCAGGTTGAAGTTAGCGATGGTGTAAACCTCACATCGGAAGAAGTTGATTACGATCATTCTTATGAACACGATGATCACCATCATGATGGAGATGATTTCAGTCATGAAGATTGCGATCATTCTGATGTACGTATGGAGCACGAATTAGTAAAGTTTATAAACGAATTTCGGCTAATATCTCACTTATCATTGCAGGAATCGGTCGAATCTGATGAACACCACTCTACCAAGTCACCCCAGGATATCCATTTGGCGATAAATGATCATTAAGAATTGCCCCCACCTGAAGCGGATATAGCACAAAATACTTATTGACATTAACAGTGATTGATATCTCACATGGGTTAAAGTACCTATGCAGAATTTTCAGGCATGAATTTCAACAAATTGAAAATGTATTCTCTTCAATGGTAATTTTAGTAACTGTTAGTGCATTATAATAATCAGATGTATATTATTGCTTTAACAGATTAACTGAAGAAATATATTTATGTTGAAATTTTGTAATCAATAACATCTAGAGATTGTGTACAATAAATATATAAACATATTACAGTGTTACTGTTTTGTCACGGTTTTGTATTTCCCCACCAAATTTGTAATCATCAACTTTAATGATTATTTTAAAACAACCTCCATCATATGCAGTACCTGGAATAGATTGAAATCAACAAATTGGTATAAAAAGGTCATTCTAAAAAAAATGTTCGGAAAAAGGGAAGATTAAATCAAAACGACACCGTAATACTTTTGTTGTGATTTTTTTCTTGTATCGTATGCTGGCACAAGTAGACAATTTTTTTTCCGACGGCCGGAGTTATTTCGTGTAAAGTTCACAGTTCCACATCACATGCATTCGACAGTTTTTGGCATGAAGGATTGATTGCAAAATTAAAAGCTTTCAATTTTCCAACAATGCAAAATTATCTGTCAAATCGTACACTACAGGTTTCAAGTCTGAAAGAGCTGGTCTGCCCATAATGCGCATAAAGGTCCCATGTTTACAGAAAATCCTATAAACATGGGACTGTTGTGAGAATATAGGCAGTGGTGTTCCTGAAAGCAGCATTATGGGACCTATGTTGGTCAATATTTTCGCAACAGACTCAATTGAGTTACCTCAGGAAACTTTGTCTTAAGAAAAAGCTTTTCATCTGCAAACAAATTTTCAGGCCAGCCATGTTGTATGCCATATTGGTATGGCTGTTGTAATACCAACAATAGCTCTGCAGATGATTCAAAATAAAATTTTGAAAATGATTCTGAAGCTTTTTTTTTTTTTTTTTTTTTTTTTTTTTTTTTTTTTTTTTTTTTTTTTTTTTTTTTTTTTTTTATTAAGGCACTCCGTGCTCGTGGCCACTACTGTGCCGAAATTAGTTGATCTGTAGCTTCTTTATCGATACAGATCTATTTTTAACTTATCTATATTTACATCAACTTTCACTCTCTCCTACTCTTTCACTCTCACACCGAGCAGGTAGGAGAGAGCTCTGCTGTTAGTGAGGCTAGCTGCCTGCGAAGAGGGTCAGTTTGTCTCAGTCACCATCTGATACTGACGGAGGATGAATGTGCTCCCCAAAGCACGCTCCTCCGTGCGGTGTCTTCTGGTGGCTGGACGGGTTTTTGTGTGGAGGGGCTGGGAATTGAATCCATGACCTTCCGCTTATGAAGCGAAAGCGTAACCTCAAAGCTACGGACCCCCCTTAATTCTGAAGCTTGGTATAGTATTAATGTGTTACATAGAATATACAATGTTGAAACATTGGAATGAAATTATTGATAATTTTAGACCAAAAGATTTACACGAGTGAGTAGAAATAGGGGTATGAGCTACTACTGGTGCTTTGATGGTACCGTAATCCGGGTTAACATTCATCAGATTTTTTCGATATTTTTGAAAAATTCATTTGAAAATGCGAATGTGCTATGTTTTATATTTTTAAACCAAGTAGGGTGATGTGCTAGTATCCATTGTATTCCCAAGTAACATTAGTAGCTGGACAATAGCTTATTAAATTGAAATAAGCTTAACAGTGATTTGTTGAACTTTTATTCAGCAAAAATGTTTGTTGGGTTATGCTTTGATCAGTGAGAACCTACCATTTTCTCAGTATTGCAGTGAATGATGCTGATACAAACAATTCTTTCCCAAAACGGCTTTCACATTGTAGGGATGGTACACAAATTATGTCACGCTAAATTTCGACTTTTTCGACCCCTCCCCCCCTTTGTCACGTTTTTTGTATGAGTCCTTCGATAACTTTGTAAGGCTTGTCACGCTTGGCTCCCCCCCCCCCCTCCTTGGAGCGTGACGTAATTTGTGCATGACGCCGTACAATATGACTTTGATAAATCTTAATTATCTTTTTGGAAATAATACAATGACATTGCATCTTGCCGTATTCTCAATTCGTCGTATCATTTTCATTTCTGTCGTAATCAGTTTTCAGATTCGTCTCGCAACTCACAGCTCACTGTGATGTAGTGAATGGTCAAAATATAACATATCAACGCTATTATAAAATGTATTTCTGGAATACATAGATCTTGGGGTCCCTCCATTCCTTCAGCATGATAAAATATATCATTTTCCTTTTAAAACTCATTGTACGCTATCAAAAATCAGCTTGAACATATAAAAACAATTCCTTTTGACCGAACAATCATGACATTTGCTCACAGTGCAGCGAAAACAATACAATCAAAGGAATCGTTTTTTACGCCGAGCATCAAGCACAGGCTTTTTTCTCAGTACCTACGACGGATTGAACTGTGTTTACATTCTCAATTTTACGCGCTCGTCGAGGAAATTTCAGAAAATTGCGTGAATTATAGAACTATCACGGCCTGTGATTGAAATAAAATCCTTCAGTGAAGAAGTACGAAGCAGGGTCTCTACTCATGTACAGAAATTAAATTCCCTGATAGTTCCAGGTTTTCTCAGGGTTAAAAAATAATTCCAGGTTTGAGAAATTCTCCAAAATACATAAACGATTGACGAATATTTAATTTTAGATGACTAAAAATTCCTTTTCAAAGATAGGCATCTTTGAAAAAAATAAATATCTTACGATAAATTTCGATGTATTTTTCCCTTAAAAAAAACTATCTATTTTGTTTTAAGGTGAAACTCCGTTGGATCCACAAATTTTCGTACAAATGTAGTGGTATGCTCTTATGGACAGGTATTAGTGAAATGGTACATGGTTGCCAGTACAGTTTTCGCAATGAACTATTACGGCGCTTAGGTGCCTACCTAAAGAAACTCCCAACCTTCACCATTCTCATATCACTCTGCACGGGCCTACTTTAAGGAATAATACACTAACTTACTCGATTTTAATAAAAAATAAGTCGTACCGAATACCACCATGGTCAAAGAAAACATAACCAAGATGCAGTAGGTAATCTACAAATATCACCATGAATACGAACTGTTGTAAGAACTGACTAAGCGATGAGCTACCATCAAGGTGTTCATGTTCAGATTCAAACTATACGAACAATTTGTTATCAGAAATTTAGCTTGTTCCAGTAAAATTGGTATTTCACAAGATTTCACGTTACTACTGAAACATTTGAATTGATGTAGAATGTTCTAATTAACAACATTGGCAGCACTGAAACAGTAGGCTGGCGACTATAATTAGAAAAATAAAAAAAAAGTGAAATTTGTGATCGAGTAATTGTTTTTGGCACCGTTTTACCAAATTCCAAATTATTTTCACAGGAAACTTGCTTGTTTGTGTAGTTTGTTGTGCGTGAAGTAAAAGTAAATTGACCTGGAGAAGCTTCGTGTAGTGTAAGTGGAAAAAATCAATGAAAAGTGTCCTTCATTCCTTCATTCCAAAGTAAACCACAGGGAAAAATTTCGTTCCGCTTGTTAAGTAAGAGCACGGTTTGTGCAAATTATAATCAAATCAATAAATAATGTTATCTCATTGGAAAGCTAACAAAATTCTGGATCTCCATTAGCATTATGGTGACGATCAAATGCAGGTAAGTGAAGTAATAGGCGAAAAACATGAATCGCTGGGGGGAAGTGTATGTATGGGTAAGGTAGCCATTGTGACTGCCATGACATGGATTCTTTCCCAAATGTCCTTAAACGTGTGAACAACATAGGAAAATATGAAAAAATATTGGTGATTTTAATTTATTTTCCAAGAAAAAGAAAATGATTATCAAAATTTAATCATTTAATGATCTGAAGTGGAGACGAACCAGCCTCCGGATGAAAGTCTCGATTATAAAGATAAGAAAAATTCCTAAGTAATCCTTCCAAAAAAATCGTTCAATATCTTGAACTCAAATTGGAATTGTACACAGAAATAACTTCGGAGATTCCATCCAGAATCCCTCCGAAGATCGTTTCAGACATTTTTCAATGAAATTTCATATTTTCCAAATAAATATTCCAATGATTTCTTTAGGACTTCCTCGAACACACTTAAATTTTTTTCACGCGCTCGGCTGTGCGAATCTCGGTTTTCTGATTTTAACCGAGACTCAGCTAACAAATTGTCCGGTTGCTTAGCAACAAAGCATGATTAACTGATACTCGGCTTTAATTTCCTGAGATCCCAGGAAATTTGTTTGCCGACTACTCAGCTGTGCGGATCTCGGTTAAAATTAGCTGAGATTCGGCATTCTAAATTAAGTGTGAACACTCTCGTTTAGAAGACATTCAATTCCATTTTTTAGAAGACATAAATTCCATTTTTTTTAAATTACTTAAAGAATCCTTCATAGAACAGGATGGATACAGGGATGTCTCTAGGGAGATGACGAGAAAATCATTCAAATTTTTTTGGAGCAATAAATATCGAAAGAAAATACTAGTGTAATCTCAGATGCAACTTGTGTGAGATAAAAGTATACCTTGATGAATGTTTACAAGGATCTCTGAAAGAACTTCTATATACTGCCGTTATACGCATAATTGTCCCATGTTACTTTTTGTGCATTTTGACTTTTTGTCATCAAACAGTTTATTTTTACGTATAGTTTTAGAAAACACACACCGAAAATTAACTTTGTTCGGAAACTCAATGAAAAGCAAGCCAAGTCAATTTGTCCCATTGTTGAATTTCCACGCATAACTGTCCCACTACTGTATTTCTACACATAACTGTCACACTATACAATTCGCTGCGCTGATCCAGAACAAAATAGTCAGTAGGCAGTTTTGAATTAGCTGGTGTTCGGGAAAATCGTTTTGAACACCTTCTTACGTTGGCTTTACATTCCATGTGGAACACAACCTGTTTTATGTGTTTGTATTATCGGGATGCATTCATCATTCATGCGAGCCTGACGTCAGATTTGATTGAAATTTTCAATATCAAAATTTTATTTCCCATCCGTTTTTCAAGGAATTTCAGTTGAATTTTCAGGGTCGATCACAAAATTCTTCTAGTGTTTGGAATCGCGGTCATCGATTAAAAATTTACCGTTATTTTGGATTTATCACAGGGAGTAGTGAAATAATACCACTTGAAGCAAATGTAACCACTTTAATTTCGAGTCCATGGCTTGCGACTAATTAACTTCATGATTTAGCAAACCAAGTCTAAATAAAAACAGTTCGACCGTTTTTGGATGACTTGGCCACATGCTGGGTTGTTCCGAATACCGATTCTCTGGGGGAAATGGCTTCTAAACCGTCGGTTCTGAAACATAGCTGGCAACAACAAACTACATAAATTCCCAAATCCAGGCTAAAGAAGGTAATTCAAAGGTTCTTGGATAGCAGGTTGTTTTGGATACCCTGTTCTCCAGAGGAGGTGGCTATTATATTGGCGGTTCTGAGACCTATCTTGCGACTTATCAAACTTGATAAAGTCAAGAAAAAGTCAAAAGAAGAATAGTTTAAGAGGTTTTGGATGACCTGGCCACATACTGGGTTATTCCGGATTATTGGTTTTTCGGTGCAAGTGGCAAATATGTTGGTGGTTCTGAAGCTTAATTTGCGATGTATCGAATATCAAGATTTTGCCAAACCAGTCCAAAGAAATGTCAAATCGTGTGAAGGTTTGTTTCGTGAATTTTGAGTTAAATATTTACTCCGCAGAATAACCTTTACCTTGACTTTGCAGATGAGTTTCTGTCTAGCCTGCAGCTGGAAGAGTCGATATATGAGTTCATAACATCTTATAAACTCTCTAAATAACTCATCCACTCTTTTTTCACTAACTCATTAACTGTCTCATTATCACACATACAGAAAACTTAGCTTTCCATCCTAAACTATAAAATCGTATTTCTTCACTTCCCCACACGTGGCTCCGTTTGGCACATGTCACTTGAGCCGTCATTAGGTGCCTTAACATTGTCTTGAGGATATACAGCCTCTGCATTCGATACAATCTATACGTATGAACGGTCATCTACAGCAGTATGCTTACCACATCATTGGTCACTACTATCAGTGGGACTGTTATGCGTAGAAATTCACCAAAAACCCTGCATTTATAGGCATAACAGTCCCACTTTGAATTTTGTAGCTAAATTTACTTTATTTCTATAATACAAACTCTTGACTCTAATGAAGACGCTATTCTTTATACTATTGTGAAGATTTTCATTTAATTTACCACACACCTGGTCAATACGAGGCCTAGATGTGTTAAAATCTTTAAACACGTTTTTCTCGATTGCACATTTTGGAACATGGGACAATTATGCGTATAACGGCAGTATAGTTGATAAAGAATTTCTTAGAATTTTCTTGATAAATTACTAGATATCTTGGTAATAAACTTACAATCTCTGAATAATGTCCTACAAGACGTTTAAAAAAAAAATATTTGATGAAATCGGAAGAATTCCTGAAATAAACTGTCTATGAGTGATCGGAGCAATAACTGTAATAACTGATGTGAAAACTTGGATGAAGTTCTGAAGAATGCATGTGAATTTGAACATTTTATTTTAACTTTTTAGAGAAATGTGCACCAACCATATTTTGATGAAATGCTAGGGAAATATCATATTTAGAAGATGCTCTAAATTTAACTTGAACTGTTTTTCATCTTTCAACATCCCATTCTACAGCTGATATGGGGTAACATTAGGTTTTCCAGATGCGCAAATTAAAAAAAAAATACATTTAAAGTGATTGGCTTTTAAAAAGCGAGGATATTTAGTTTTTGACCTAATTCGAAAGTTATCCTTCCACGTCTTTGCAACAATTGGCTTTAGTACAGGTTTGTTTATTTTTCAGCCTTTTTCCATATAAGGCGGTCCTAGGATTGAACTAATCTAAGTAAGCTGGCACTAATGAAACATCTTGAAGACCCGAAAGAGAAGCACCATTTATGCATTAAAAGTATTCCAGCGGGAAATTTTAATTCAAGCTTCTTGCTAGAAGAGCCTTCTTCTGATTTCTGGCGTTACGTCCCAATAGGGGCAGAGCCTGCTTTTCAGCTTAGTGTTCTTATGTGCACTTCCATGGTTATTAACTAAGCACTTTCTTTGCCAATCTACCATATTTGAATGAGTATAAGGTGTGGCAGTTACGAAGATACTCTATGTCCTATGGATAGTCGAGAGAATTTTCAACCCGAAAAGATCCTCAACCGGTGGCGGTTGAACCCATGATCCTCAGCTTGGTCTTGCTGAATAGCTGGACGTTCTGGGTCTACTAGGAGAGGCATTCTCATCAATGTTTCTCCCCGTTTTGTTAGGTCCCCTAAATACTAAGCGGAATATTGAGCTCTATCTCTGTTAGGAAAGTAAAAGTAGTACCACGTAGTATTCTATGCCAAAATTCGTTTTGATTTTTACCAATAACTCTTATCTCAAAACAGTTCAGCAATTAGAAATCTTTTATTGCACTTCCACCCACGCGGCAGCAGCCTATCCGGATAGGGGGTAGAAATTACTTTGTTGCTTCTATTTTATTCGCGGCAATTGCTCGCCCAAGCGTCGAGTCAGCCCTATAGGAACAGTATTCTCAATGTCTTGAGCGCCATAAAGACCAACCGTTCCAGCAGACTGACTCAAGACTGACATCATTTGACTGCCATACAGAGAGAATTAACTGTCGCCCTGATAAGCCCGCGTCGCGATAAAAAGAAGTCATTTGTATTCTCCGGGCCTGCTCAAAATTAGCATAATAAATTATGATGAATATACAACGGCACACTCACCGCGAGTTGCCGCGGTTGGTTCACGTTTTGTCTCTCGCGCAAATTGACTTCTCTCGCTCTAGGATTCATGCTTTTGTCTGAATCGTTTGCGTTTGGTGGGTGGTGGTGAAATTTTCCGGTTTCAAGTGATTTTTGAGAAGCGTAAAACGATCTATTACTTCACGGTAAAAAATCAGCACGTTCGATTGAATAGATTGATCACTTGACTCAATTCAAAACACAAATCACCATGATTTGAAGAGTTTCAACTTTGGATTTGCTCTACTGTCTCTAGAACTAGACTCTGAAGTGAAAAGTCGTTGATTTTGAACATCATGTCTTTTGTATGAGAGCAAACATTGACAGCTCGATGTAGATAGTGATTGAGATCAATTCTATCCATTTCAACAGATGCGAGTTAGTGTCGAGGTAAGACACTGGACTTGTACTCCGAAGGTTGATGGTTCAAATCTGGGTCAGGCGGAAATGTTTATTTTAACTTTTTTTTATTTCAAATCAAAACATGCAACGTTGAATTCAAGTGCTGTTACCTTGATTTTGTCAAGATTCAACAGTAGTGCAAATCCAAGTGCAGAACTATTGATAGCATGGTGCCTATTTTTTACCGTGTTACATCCTCACCTCGTCGCACTAAGGGGTGTTTGACGAATCTAGCTGGCCAAAAGTCGTTGTCACGATGAGACCCCCCGTTCTACAGTCGATGTAGAAAACGATCATCGCGAAGACCGCACAACGACACTACAAACGATCACAACGATATCCAAAAAATCGGGTGTAAACAAAAACGAAAAGGATTGAATTGCTCTCGCATGTAGAAAGTACAATTGAAATCGTGGCATACAATTAGTTACTAAAGATTCTAAAAAACTAAGTGAATTTATATTTGAACTTAAATGTTGGATTTCTCTCTGGGCGTAAAAGTTGTTGACTATAAATAATTTGTTGATTGCCTTATAAATTATAAATTATACGTGCACAGGTAACATATCATGCGGTTGAAAATGAATTAGTTTAATTAATTGGATCTTAAACTAGGTGTACGTGTAGTTAAACCTAAAGCCCACCATTTGTCACCTAATAACTTCGAAGACGAATAAGTCTAGTTGAAACTAATCGTGAGTACAATCGTTTAGCAATTAAAACCATATTATAACCTTAAAACTACTCTATACATACAGCACGATCTTTGAAGTGACGGTAAAACAAGAGCGGAAACAGTGATTCGACATTACAAAGGTTCACCAAAAATTGTAAGACCAGGTAAAAAGTTGGCTGGCGGATCAAAAGTCCAACGGAAGTTCGATGGGAAAGATGGTGAAGGAGCGAGAAAGCAATAATGGCCTTCATCCTACTGGTTTCCACGACCCGTTACCATACCAGCTGGCACCTCCGCTACATAGGGCTGCTCAACTCGCCACGCAATCGGTCCTTGAGAAGAAGAGAGGACCTATCAAACTTCAACAAGCTTGTTCTGAAATTGTTGTGCAGCCATTTCACCAGTACGTTTCGAGTTCTCAGCCTCGTCCCCAGCAGAGCATGAAGGAGAACTTCACTATGGCGCAGCAACTGCATCAATCCCAATCGGAGGATGGGTTACCGTTACAGCGTATCCAAACGTTAGTTCATCAACATCAACCGCTGCCAAATCGGCAATTGCATCAAACAACCGGTCGGCCGCAGTTATGCCAGCCCCTTCCACAACAACAGTACGATAATTGTTTTCGGATGGATGCAACTCAATCTCAAAGAGTGTTCGAGCAGCCAATTCAGCACCACGCTGAGATCCCTGTGCCAAATCGTCAAGCTTATCCACCAGAATTTCATGGTGTCGCCAATCCTCAAGTAGATTGGCAGACCAACCCTCGAGGGCAGATGTTTGTACCACCGCAAGTTCCGATTCAGCAGACAACAATGGTTGCGGAGCCGACCGTTCTTCAATCGCAGCAGATTGCAGCCCGGCAGGTAGTTGGGAAACAGTTGCCCAGGTTTGACGGAAACCCGATGGACTGGCCAATGTTCATTAGTAGCTATGAACAGTCTACGGCTGCTTGTGGTTACACGAATGCAGAAAATTTGATTCGTCTACAGCAGTGTCTCTCGGTACACGCAAAAGAGTCAGTTTGCAGCAAACTGCTACTGCCAGAGAGTGTACCTCACGCCATCGAGACACTTAGAATTCGCTACGGCCGTCCGGAACTGCTACTCAAATCCCTGTTAGAAAAGGTTCGCCGCACACCGGGTCCTAGACAAGACAAACTAGAAACGGTGATCGAGTTTGGATTGGCAGTAGGGAACTTCGTCGATCATCTGCGGGCGGCGCAACTGCAACAACATCTCTCAAATCCGATGATGATGCAGGAACTGGTTGATAAACTTCCAGGCTCTATGAAAATGGAGTGGGCTTCCTTCAAGAGTCAACATCCGTTGGCGGACCTGGAAACTTTTGGGCTTTTCATGGAGAAGCAACTAACAGCAGCGAGCGCAGTAAGCTTCGAGCTTCCACTGCATGATAAGCCGTATAAAAGCGAGAAACATAAAATGCGGGAGAATGCAGGTATACATGCACATTCCCAAGGTGACCGCCAAGGAGATAAACAGCCGAATCTGACAGAGCAACATCGGAAACCGACAAAAGTGTGTGGCGTCTGTACTCGCGAGGGTCACAGAGCTGCCGATTGCCCTCAGTTCATGGAGTTGAACGCCGACGAGCGTTGGAAGACTGTCCAAAAGAAGGGTTTGTGCAGGACATGCTTGAACAGCCATGGCAAATGGCCGTGCAAATCATGGCAAGGTTGCGCAGTGGAAGGATGCCGCCTAAAGCATCACACTCTTCTGCATTCTCCTTCACCGACACATCATGCCAACTGCTCATCCAGTCACTCGTCTTCTCCGAAAGCTCTCTTCCGTATACTACCCGTCATTTTATACAACGAAGGAAGAAGCGTTTCCGTGTTCGCCTTTATCGACGAAGGGTCGGAAATAACACTACTCGAAGACAACGTCGCAAAGCAGCTAGGAGTGAAAGGTCCCGTAAAGGCGTTAACTCTTCAGTGGACGGGCAACGTGAAGCGGAATGAATCCAAGTCCCAGGAAGTTAGTTTGGGAATATCAGGAAAAAGTGGTTCAGGGAAGTTCGATCTTCGAAATGCCAGGACCGTAAGCTGTTTGTTCCTGCCCAGCCAGCGACTTGACTACGGAGAATTGGCACAGCGTTTCCTTCATCTCAGAGGGCTTCCAATGGATAGCTATGAAACCATCCAACCAAAACTTCTAATAGGATTGGATAATCTTCGCTTAGGAGTACCTTTGAAACTCCGTGAAGGTAGTTCGTATGACCCAATAGCAGCGAAGTGTCGACTGGGTTGGACCGTATATGGATGTACCGGTGAAAGGAGCAGTAATGCAGCGATCGTAAACTTTCACACTGCCGAATCCTCCACTGCAGATCATCTACTGAATGCGCAGTTGCGTGATTATTTCACGATAGAGAACGACGGAATCACCAATCGCAGCGAAAATCTAGTTTCTGAGGAGGACAAACGAGCGAAGATGATATTAGAAAAGACAACACGACGAACTGGCGATAGTTTTGAGACAGGCCTCCTATGGCGGACGGACAATCCAGAGTTTCCTGATAGTTACCCAATGGCTGCTAGACGACTCGTAGGTTTGGAGAAGAAGTTCGCGAAGGAACCATGGCTCGGAGATCAAGTGCGACAGCAAATTCACGACTACGAGAAAAAAGGCTACGCACATAAAGCAACTCAAGCAGAACTGGACTCCGTTAACCGCAGCCGTCTATGGTTTCTCCCTTTGGGAGTTGTACAACATCCCAGGAAGCAAAAGGTACGACTAATTTGGGATGCTAAAGCAACAGTGGGTTCCGTCTCGTTGAATTCCAAGCTACTGAAGGGGCCTGACTTACTGACTCCGTTGGTCGCCGTGCTTAGCTCCTTCCGTCAATTTCCGGTGGCGGTGTGTGGAGACATCCGAGAGATGTTCCACCAAATCAAAATCAGGGAACAAGACCGTCTCTCCCAGTGTTTTCTGTGGCGGGATAGGCCATCCGATGAAATCCAAATATTTGTGATGGACGTTGCGACATTTGGATCCACATGTTCACCCGTATCAGCTCAGTTCGTCAAAAATCTCAATGCCGAAGAGCTGTCCATTCAGTACCCACGGGCCGCGACTGCGGTTACGAGGCATCACTATGTGGACGATTACCTGGACAGCTTCAAGACAGTCCAGGAAGCTGTAGAGGTCGTGAAAGAGGTGAAACTGGTCCACTCTAGAGGCGGATTTGAACTTAGGAACTTCCTCTCTAATTCCGGAGAAGTACTTCAAGGTATCGGCGAAGTATCGGGTGATATGACGAAAGATCTGGCGTTGCAGAGAAGTGAAAATATGGAATCAGTATTAGGGATGAAGTGGATACCCAGCGTGGATTGTTTCACTTACACGGTGAACATAAATGCAGGTCTGCAACTTGTCCTCGAGGAAAGCCATATTCCTACGAAGCGGGAGATACTTAAGGTGGTAATGAGCCTCTTTGACCCGCTGGGCCTTATTTCATTCTTCCTCATACACGGAAAGGTTCTCATCCAAGGAGTTTGGGCTTCCGGCACAGGCTGGGACGACCGGATCAATGAAAATCTCTTTAAACAATGGCGACAGTGGGTAAACTGTTTTGATCAGCTGGACAAACTAAGGATACCTCGATGTTACTTCTCTACGCCGTATGTCAGTACCGAAAATCGATTGGAAGCCCATGTCTTCGTTGATGCCAGCGAAACTGCATACTGCTGCGTTGTATACTTCCGTCTGATAAAGGCAGATTGTGTTGAGGTAGCCCTAATCGGCTCTAAAAGCAAAGTAGCTCCTCTGAAAACTCTTTCGATTCCACGGTTGGAACTAAAAGCTGCAGTTCTAGGTGCTCAATATCTTCAATTCGTTCTGAACAATCATGAATTTCCAGTGCATCAGAGATATTTGTGGACCGATTCGACTACGGTACTAGCGTGGATCTTGTCAGACCATCGACGATTCCAGAAGTTTGTTGCTGTACGAGTGGGGGAAATTTTGACCTTGAGCGACCCTCAAGAATGGAGATGGGTCCCGACAAAAATCAATGTTGCAGACAGAGCCACAAAGTGGGGCAAAGGCCCCGAATTACAAGCCGAATCTTCATGGTTCTGTGGCCCAGCGTTCCTGCATCAAGGTGAAGAGCATTGGCCTGAACGTCGGCGGAACATTTCTACTCAGGAGGAGCTCCGACCCGTTCATACGCATTGGTCAGCAGTTTCTTTGATCGATGCGACAAGATTCAGTAGATACGAGAAGATGCTACGAACAGCGGCTTACGTCCTACGTTTCATTGACAAACTACTTCGCAAGCGTTCTGATGAAAGTCTGCCGTTAGGTTTACTGAATAAAAACGACTTAAAGCGGGCTGAGGAAACCTTGTGGAAAGTTGCCCAGTTGGAAAGCTTTCCAGAGGAGTACACGATTCTTTCTTCTACTCAAGGATCACCGGAATCGCGACATGCTTGCGTTTCCAAGTCCAGTCCAATTTTCAAAGCATGGCCATATCTCGACGACCGAGGGATCCTTCGGATGCGTAGCCGAATTGGCGCTGCAGTATTCGCACCATTTGAAGCCAAATATCCCGCTGTATTACCCCGCCAACATCCAATTACCAAGCTAATCGTCGATTGGTATCATCGTCGTTTTCGGCATGCTAACAGGGAAACCGTTGTGAACGAGGTAAGGCAGAGGCTTGAAATTGCAAAGCTCCGAAGTCTCGTTGAGAAAGTGTCCAGAGAATGTGCCTTGTGTCGTGTGAAGAAAGCGTACCCAAAGCCACCGCCTATGGCTCCCACCGGCTCGTCTTCAAGCGTTTGTTCGACCATTTACATATGTTGGAGTCGATTACTTTGGTCCAGTTTTTGTCAGGGTTGGAAGGAGCCAAGTGAAACGCTGGGTTGCAGTATTCACCTGTCTCACAATTCGTGCGGTGCATATCGAGCTGGTGTATAGTCTATCCACCGAATCGTGCATTATGGCGGTTCGCAGATTTGTTGCTTGGCGTGGTCCTCCAGCTGAAATCTACAGTGACAATGGGACGTGTTTCCAGGGAGCAAGTAGAGACTTAGAGGGACAGCGCAAAATTAACAAAGCCTTAGCTACGACCTTTACGAGTGCCCAGACAAAGTGGCTGTTCATTCCCCCAGCCGCGCCCCACATGGGTGGTGCCTGGGAACGACTTGTACGATCGGTAAAGGTTGCCATTGGAGCAGTTGCAGATGCCCCTCGAAAACCGGACGATGAAACCCTGGAAACTATCTTGGTCGAGGCAGAGTTCACCATAAATTCAAGACCTCTCACCTATATTCCTCTTGAGTCGGCCGATCAAGAATCACTCACACCCAACCACTTTTTGTTGGGTAATTCGAGCGGTTTGAAGATCCTGCCATCCAAGCCAATACCACAGCGAGGGGCTCTACGAAGTAATTGGAAGCTGGCGCAATCGATTTGCGACGACTTCTGGCGCAGATGGGTGAAGGAGTATGCCCCAGTTATCGCTCGTCGCACCAAATGGTTTGCGGAAACACGAGACCTGAAAGTTGGGGATCTGGTATTGATGGTAGGTGGAACTGCACGTAACCAGTGGGTCCGTGGACGCATTGAAAAGGCTATTTCCGGAAGAGATGGACGAGTTCGGCAAGCGCTGGTGCGCACTACATCCGGAGTCTTCAGGAGACCTACGGTTAAGTTAGCGGTTCTGGACATCGTGGAGAGCAGTGAACCTGAACGTGTTCAAGGAGCCCTAGGACATCATGCAGGTTCACGGGGTGGGGTATGTCACGATGAGACCCCCCGTTCTACAGTCGATGTAGAAAACGATCATCGCGAAGACCGCACAACGACACTACAAACGATCACAACGATATCCAAAAAATCGGGTGTAAACAAAAACGAAAAGGATTGAATTGCTCTCGCATGTAGAAAGTACAATTGAAATCGTGGCATACAATTAGTTACTAAAGATTCTAAAAAACTAAGTGAATTTATATTTGAACTTAAATGTTGGATTTCTCTCTGGGCGTAAAAGTTGTTGACTATAAATAATTTGTTAATTGCCTTATAAATTATAAATTATACGTGCACAGGTAACATATCATGCGGTTGAAAATGAATTAGTTTAATTAATTGGATCTTAAACTAGGTGTACGTGTAGTTAAACCTAAAGCCCACCATTTGTCACCTAATAACTTCGAAGACGAATAAGTCTAGTTGAAACTAATCGTGAGTACAATCGTTTAGCAATTAAAACCATATTATAACCTTAAAACTACTCTATACATACAGCACGATCTTTGAAGTGACGGTAAAACAAGAGCGGAAACAGTGATTCGACATTACAAAGGTTCACCAAAAATTGTAAGACCAGTCATATATAGAGAACACGATCATAATACTAAATAAATCTCATTTTAGCTTAAAGCTTACCAAACAACAATAAACCCTGGTTTGCTTCTGAGACTTTGGAGAAATCATCCGCACAGTCGTATTTAAAACTCGATTATATTGTTAAACGTTGTTGTGCACATGTGCATTGACGTAGCTTTTTTTCTGTGGCTTAAGGGGGCAAGCGTTTTCTGGTGTCGTATACGTAATGTTTTCACGGAACTCGTAGTTTTTTTTTTAATTTAAACTTATTATTCTTATTTAGTCTTGACACGTTGCGTAGCAGTTGTATAAATTTTAGTTTTCAACACACGAAACATTGTATGCGACTTGATAATTCTTATAAAATTCGCTAAGAATAAATTTTACATAAGTTTTACAATTTTCATCCATTAATCCTCCTTCCTTTTTGTATGAAAAATTTCAATTTTTTATGAACCGTAATACTTGAACCTACTTCCTCCTCCCCTAGAGCGTTACGTAATTTGTGGACGCGTCTAAGTGTGTAGGATTGAAGAATACTTACAAGCAGCGTTGTCAACCTTCCAGATTTTGCCTGGAATATTCTAGATTTTGAGTCTCTATTTCACAAAAAAACTAAAAGAAAAATTTGTAGTGAATTCATAAGGTTTTACATATACGATATCCTATTCCATACTTTTCCAGACAAAATTTCTAAAACCATCCAGATTTTTTTTTAAATATCCTGGCATCTCTGCTTACGAGCTCCATGAATTTTCCTATTTTTTTTCCCAGATACCGATAAGTTTGGACTCAAAATCCAGGCCCTTAAGGACAAAGGTAACATGAAAATAAGATTTTCTTCACAAATTTATGGACGAACGTTAAATAATTTGATGAGACTTAAAATTTGTCGTTTCTCATTGTTGATTTTTCACATTAAATAGCAATTTATTTATTACATAAAAATCGCTAAAATAAGTAAAATTTTTATATATCTCTTGCTTTGAAATCCGGACACTGATTTAAATTTGCTACAAATTCCAGACACTTTTTGTTCGAATTTCCGGACACTTAAGTTTTCTTCAATTTTGCGTTATTCTCGATGTAAGAATGTCCAAAAGTAAATCATGATATGCTCTTAGTTAAGCACTAAACAAAAGATTCAAATCCACGATGCTAAAGAAACTAGCGAACAAATTTTAACCCACCCGCTTAACAAGCAATACGTAACATTTCAGTTTCCGTTTTGTTGGAATCGGCACCCAGATACAACATTAATTTTTCTTTTCAGATTTGTAAGTTTATTCGAGAATAATAATTGTAGATTTGAGATCATACTGCCAATATTCGCATAGTCGACGTAAGCGCCAATATGACCAAAATGCATTTTTTCATTGATATGCATTCTTTACCTAATAATATAATGATTGGACATGCGAACAGCGCTTATTTGTTCTGAAATATTTGAAAACAGATTGGCATGAGCACATACACCAACCTATCCGAAAAAACACCCGATTTGCAGTGTTTATTTGAATAGTTTAGCGTATAAACCAGTATGTACATCAAACTCATTGATTAGACGGATAAAATAACGTATGCGTTTGCAGACGACAAAAGTAAGAAATTATTCAAAAAGCCTCGCCCAGTCAACATTTGAATTTGAAACGTTAGCAAATGCACAGATTATTTTACCAAAATTGTTAATAGATTTAAGAATTCAGCTGGGAATACAAAAACGCAAAAACAATTTTCACAGCTAAGATAGTGCTGGTGGTTACGTCACCATGCAACTACGTGCAGCAGAACCGCACGGTTTGCTAAGTTTTTGATTATTTTTTTCAGTTTGTGGGAAATTTCTATTTACAAAATGATAGTCGGACAAGTCCGCCATACAGTAGCACAAAATTATTAAAGCTCTCAAATGTTTTAATCGACACTGGAAACGATAGAGCAGTTGAGCCCGAAGATAGTTTTGCACACATATCCATCACTCCAACTCTTAGTGAACACAAATTATCACTAAAAGATATACAAGAAGCATCAAAACTAGCTCAGACACATTCAACCTAATAATAAAAAAAAAAACAAATATTGCCTCAGCTGTTGTTTTTAGCATAAGCCCTTGTAGCATTGGAATTTTGTTATGCACGGGACAATCAATTTAATTTTATTCTTTAGGTTTATCAATTTCCAGGCTACTTTGATGTACCTAATTAACTTCTAAATGTGTCCAACAAACCTGACTATCGATCTACATAGACAAGCTTTAGAAAAATGCTTCCGAAGCATCCGGCAATTCGAAGCAAAACGGTACGCATAATTTACTCTAGCAGGAATTCTACTTGCGAAATTGTTTTCGAATTATGGTTTCATATAGAAGTACGTTCAAGAATTGTTTGCATGTTATTGAATAAACCTCTAAGAATTTCTCTTTGGAACCGACCATAAAAAATGTAGCAGTTTTTCACTGATTTTACATAACCCCTCCCTTTTTGTTTCATTTTGCCACTAAAGTAGATGCCTCCCTTGAAAAATACGTAGCGTAACAAGCTATTCCTTCCCATCCCTCATTTTTACATCAACAGGTTTCATTATGTTCAATAGGACAAGTTATTTAGGATAAACTTAAACAAAAAATCAATAAATTGTTTATTATTACCTGCAACGCCAGGAAAGTCTGAGAACTAAGAGTGTGATGTACCGTAAAACTCAACAGACATTTACAGTCACCGCATAGTTATGGATCAACTAAGGGTCATTTTTCAGAACAACATATGATTACAAAACATGGTGACCCTGTTCAAAACAAAATTAGCTTCCAGGGAATGCAGAATATAGTTGTTTTTGAGAATACAACTTGAAATTCCCGATTATTTACGAAAAAGTGTTGATTTCGATAGAAATTTCAAACGATGTCCACCCCACATATTACACAGATCAGTGGGAGAAGAGGATCCCTATCTTGGATCAAATCGACTCATATCACACAGTTCGACAAAAAAGTCGATCTGAATGCACAGAGACCGGACACCCCGGTCATGAAAGTATAAAAATAAACAAAAATAATGGCGTTTTCAAAAGTTTCGTGTCTGCCCCAGGTCATTTTTAAAATATACTTGAACATTCTGCATTTTTTATTTAAAAATCTAACCTAATTAATAACCCGACACAGTGTTTTATTTTCAGGACTTGAAATTCAATATGAAAAGTTGTATTAAGATTAGCATGGACTCACCTCCTCCCCCCACCTTTTTGTACCCTTCCCATATTTAAAGTATTGAAAATGATGAAATATTTGATATAAATGGTTGAAATAAGCGATTTTAGTGATTCTACAATCTCTAGAGAAATATGGTGGCTGATGAACAACCCCTTTACTATACCATGGGACCGTCCATAAATTTCGTGTTCATTTTAGGGGGGGTCTGTTCAAAGTTTACGGTTCATGTGAATAAAAACACAAATTTAAAGAGTTGACCACAAGAGGAAGGGGATGAAAACTACCAAAAATATAACCACGTGGTTTATGGAGGACCCCTTGCAGATTATTTTGTTCCTTGTCTACTATAATGACTGATAATACTTCATTTGGTTACAAACATGCCTTATAATTGTTATTGGACTTTTAAGCATTTTCACAAATATCAAAAATATACATTTGCAAAACGAATTCATACATTGTTTACGGAGATCTACAATTCCTTGAGATAACAGTAGAGTTTATTTGCAGCTACATTATCTTCTGCATTATTTTTTGTACATCACGTTTTTATACTTTTGCTACAATGTAAATTAGAATTTAAGATTTAGAAAAATAAAATGGAATATATGTTTCATGATACTTTTTATTAACCTTTTTTCTACATGTATTTAACAACGAAATATTTTGTATTAATTGGTGACTGTCTTTTATGTTCTTCTGGATATTTTTGTCGAACTAATTCCCAACAATATGTTCCCATAGCATTGACGTTATTTTTCCTTTAAAACGTTGTTCGATGTCCTTTAAATCTAAACGTGCTCGCTCACCCTGCTCGTCTGAAAAATTTCAGAGGTTTGAAGGAAATCTTGCAAGATGACAAATCAAAGAATGCATTTTCAATGTAACATTAATGTCTAATTTTTTATAGCTAGCCATCATGTTACTTACAAGTTCTTTGTAATTGTTAGCTCTATGGTTCCCCAGAAAACCAGCACTAACAAGTTTGAAATTGTGGTAAGCAGATTTTTCATCAATTGTTAATATGTTATCAAAATCAGTGCTTTTGAATATATTCCGAATTTTAGGCCCATCTCAACTTTCATGTGACTTAATTTTGGGAAAAGATCCTTCAGATACTCCGTCACTTTAGAATTTTGGCATTCAGGGTAATGTGGTAGAATCGCAAACACTATGATTAATTTTAGACAAATCTTTGATTTGTGGATCCTTTCTAAAGTACTGCTTGTACTTGTCAATTACCAGTGGAGTAAAGTTTATTTGCTTGTGTCTTCTAACTTCTAACCAAATCACATTGTGAGTTATCCATTTTCACCTTGCATTGATATTTCACTTTGTTTTTCACTTGAATGAACAAACATATCACGGCCGAATGTGAGGTGATGTTTGAAAAGATGATTTTTAGCTACCCTCTCGAAAAAAGTAAGATTGATTACAACAAAAAAAATTTTATCAGCCCACTGCTAAGTAGCCATGTTTTTGTAGTGAGCGCCAAACTGTTTGCTAGGCTCACCATATAAGAATGATTTTATTCAGTATTAAATATTCCAAAACAGTACCAAAATAACGGCCTAAAAAGAGTTTTATTCACCTAACAGTTTATTTGATAAATTACAATCATTTAATGCACATACATTTCTTCAAAACAACTTCTTCTTCTTTCTGGCGTTACGTCCCCCCACTGGGACAGAGCCTGCTTCTCAGCTTAGTGTTCTTATGAGCACTTCCACAGTTATTAACTGAGAGCTTACTATGCCAATGACCATTTTTTGCATGCGCATATCGTGTGGCAAGTACGAAGATACTCTATGCCCTGGGAAGTCGAGAAAATTTCCAACACGAAAAGACCCTCGACCGATGGGATTCGAACCCACGACCCTCAGCTTGGTCTTGCTGAATAGCTGCGCGTTTACCGCTACGGCTATCTGGGCCCCCTTCTTCAAAACAACGTTTTATACGAAATAGTTGAGAAAAACATAAAGGCGCATTTGATTTTTTCTTTCCATACGAACTCTGATGTCTATTTCGTCCATCTTCTCCCCGGGCGCATTTGGGATTGAGTGTGGCAGCAGGGCGCATTTGAAACCGAGAATGCAGAAGGGCGATAGTGATGATGTGAAGAGCGTAGTAAAAAAAAAGACTCAAGGCTGCACAGACTGAACGATCACAAACCTTAGGCAATGGACAACACGAAACAATCAGTAGCCCAATGATGAATTTTTCGTTTGACGAAAAGTTTCCAATGACTGGAACCCACACTTTATGGCACAATACGCCTAAACGACTGACGCCGCTAACCGCACGGCCACGAAGCCTACAGAATGGTGAAGTCAAACCAGAAAGACGAGGTCTTAAGACGCAATTGCTGCTGTCAAACTGAAGGAGACGAAAAACCGAGGGGCGCAACCATTCCAAATTATGATGAATGGCATTTGATGCTTTTTTATTTATTTTAACATGTTATTCATAATCGAGAGGGATTCGCGATAAGGGCCTATCTGACAAATCAATAACAATGAGAAAATAACCAATGAAATTTTAATGTGCAACTTTTTAATCCCAATTGGAGAAAATATACTCCAACTTTAACTATATCACTTCAATACACATTTCATAAACCTAGATTAAAAATCCCCATCAATAACACACACATCTCCTTCAATTTTTCTAGCTATTTCGTAATAAAAAATATTATAAGGTTTCGCCTTAAACGCACTCAGGAATGCCAGTATCGCCCAATGTTATGAGCCTGTAATCGATATTATGTTCAGTGTCGCCTATTACTTTTGCGCCGTGTTTTCATTCTGGTTTCAATTAAGCCCGCCATGTACGCCTTGTTTATTTTTTGTTTGCAGTGTCGCCGTATTTTGATTTCGATTTCAGATGCGCCCATCACTTTGACAAACAAAAACACAGGCGTAATCAATACAGTGTGTGGTTTTGCATGAGATGAAGTTTCGTCTTCTACAAATTTGCGTTTTTTGAATAGTTAAATTATCGAAAGGGGAAAAGTTCAAGTGCAGTGAATAGACAATCAATCTACAATTTCACCGCTATAGTTTTTCAAATTGTGTACATTTTGTCAGTTTCGCTTAATTCGCGAATCTTTCTAGTAATATGAAAATAAATCAAATGGTCTATATTGTAATGGATCATACAAAAATCTCAAAATCCAAAGATGGCCGGCACAATGGCCGACTTGTGCCCCTACTCACGATTTCAAAGGTACAAAAGAGCGGTTCCACGCGAAATCGTCCATAAAATGCTGAAATCTGACATGTACCATCCCGATTTGGATGAAACTGCGCAGATGTATTAAGTATATGAGACGAAAATTATCTCATATAATTGGGTATCGTTTAGAATCGAGAGTAACTTCTGATAAGGGCGTATGTATTTTTGGCACCACCATTTAAAAAATATTGTACCTCGGAAACCGTTTGTTATAGAGAAATAGTGTCTGAGGAGGGATGGTAGACAATCAAATAGGCTTTGTAAAAAAATATACACTGAAAAAAAAATACTTTTATTTTCATGAACAAATCGAAATTAAACCTTAAAACACAAATTGCAAAAAATAGGTATCTTCGATTTTTTTCAAATTTTTTCTGTAAAATTTCAATGTAAAACCAACGTAACATTGTTGATGGAGCATCTGGAATAATGCAAGAAACGGGCGTATTTTCTTAAGTTTTATGATATTAATATAATTTAATCCCAAATATCTTGAAGCAGTTACTTATAGGACGATCATTGATATTAGAATTTTAAATTGTTTTTGGATAAAGAATCATATTGCAGCATCAAAACGCCTTTTCTATAACCAGAAATTGAATTTTCAGAAATACACCAAAAGTTGCCCTTAGAAAAACTTTTTTTTATTTTAAATTGCACCATGTTGAAACTGCCCTTAAAACATAGGATATTAATGTGGAAAGACATAAACGTAATATTGTTGGTGGAGCATCTGGAGTAACTTATGAAACGGGCGTATTTTCTTAAGTTTTATGATATTAATATAATTGAATCCTAAGTATCTTGAAAACGGCTACACACTTAAATTATTTTACGGATTCCTGTGAAATTTCAACAGCTGAACAGTTCGGTAAAATAAATTTAAGGAGTACGGTAATTTTTTACAGTATTCGGTAAAAACTCACCAGAGTCCGTTAAATTCCGACGAAGTTACGGTGTTTTATTTCACCGAACTGTTCAGCTGTTGAGATTACGATGAAATTCACCGTAAGAGCTTAGTGTGTAGTTTTAGGAAGATCATTGTTATCAGCATTTTGAATTGTTTTTGGGTGAAGAATCATATTACAGCATCAAAACGTCTTTTCTATGGCCAGAAATTGAATTTTCAGAAATGCACCAAAAGTTGCTCTTAGAAAAACTTTTTTATTTTAGATTGCACCATGTTGAAACTGTGCTTAAAACATCTGGTTATACATTGAAATTTTACAAAAAAAAAAATTGAAAAAAATCGAAGATACCTATGTTTTGCAATTTGTGTTTTAAGGTTTAATTTCGATTTTTTCATGAAAATAAAAGTATTTTTTTTCAGTGTATATGTGTTTTACAAAGCCTATTTGATTGTCTACCATCCCTCCTCCTCAGAAACTTTTTCTCCATAACAAACGGTTTCCGAGGTACATTTTTTTTAATAATGATGCTAAAAATACTTACGCCCTTATCAGAAGTTACTCTTGATTTTAAATGGTCTCTCCACCAGTGGAAAAAACTAAAAACCCAAAATAAAAAGTGCACTGTTCTTGGATGCTTCCTTTGTGAGATTTGTGCCTTTGAAGTTTTAGTGTAATCTTAGAAGTTGATTCAAAACTGTTTCAGCTTAAATCGATCAGAAACATAATATAGAATTGAAATTATATCCGCTTAACATCAAACCGATTTTACTGAGAATGTATAAGTTTTCACATTCGACTCTGTATTGAATTTCAAGCGTTTGCAACTGTGTGTCTGCTTAAATTAGCGTACATCTTTTTTCGCCATTCCAGATTGTTTTTCCCGAAACTACTATTTGTTTAGTAACATTGAATTGTCTTGGGGAACCACTTCCCAGTGGGAACCAAAGATGGTGGCTCGTTTTTTCCCATGGGGTAGTATTGTGGTGCCAGAAGCCTGTTTTTATAAATTGATCTTACCTATAAATCGTTGGCCAGGAGGCACAAGTATTGTTTGTTTTACAATTAATCAATGTGAAATGTACCGATTTTCAATAGCTGCAATTTCAGCATTGTTTATACTTCAAAGTTTAACACCCAAAACAAAGCAGTTTACGGGCACCATATCGATAGGATATTCATAAGAATAATATAGTTATCATGCAAGCATAGGATTAATTAAAAAATAGTTCATTGTTCGTTGAGCTGTCAAGGAACATTCATAAACCATATGGACTTATTTTGGAAATCAAGATCCCTCTCCCCCGTCGTGGCCTTTTGTCCATATACAAATTTAAAAAAGTCACGTTGTTTATGGAGAGCCCTTTAATCTACAATTAGATATTGTAAACAAGAAACAAAATAACCTGCAAGGGGTCCTTCATTATGCACGTGGTTATATTTTTGGTAGTTTTCATCCCCCTTCCCCTTGTGTTCAACTTCAAATTTTTATTTTTATTTCCATGAATCGTAACCTTTGAACAGAACCCCCCCCCCCCCTTACAGAACACGCAATTTATGGACGGTTTCATAGTATAGTAAAGGGGTTGTTCATAATCCACGATATTTTTGGAGAGAATCACTAAAATTGCTTATTTCAACCATTTATATCGAATATTTCATCATTTGCAATACTTTAAAAATGGGGAGGGTACAAAAAGGGGAGGGGGAGGGGGAGTCCATGCAAGTCTTAATACAACTCTTCATATTGAATTTTAAGTTTTAAACATAATATGGCACATGAATTCTTCTCTGCTGAAAATAAAACACTGTGTTGGGTTATTGATTAGATTAGATTTTTACATAAAAAATGCAAAATGTTCAATTGTATTTTAAAAATGATCTGGGGCAGACACGAAAATTCTGAAAACGCCATTATTTTTGTTTATTTTTATACTTTCAAGCCCGGGGTGTCCGGTCTCTGTGCATTCAGATCGACTTTTTTTTGTCGAACAGTGTTATGGATCAAAACACTATAACAGCAATTTATCTGCGAGGCAAATGAATGATGTGCTAATGAAAGCAGACGTTTAGGCGTTTGTTTCGGAATCGTCTTATATGTGATTCATAACTGTGGTATGGGTTTCAATGCCCCGCAGTTATGAATCAACGTTTCTGGAAAAACGGTTGACATTTTATTTCCTACGGACAAAAAAAAAAAAAAATGTTTAAGCTTATTATAATTGTTTACGATGCTGTACAGATTTATGGTTCACGTAGGTAAAATATGTTTTGCATAATTGCAGCTCTATTTGAAGAGATATTCTCGATTTAATCCAACTTTGATCCATATCTGTGTGCTATCCATAACTGTGTATGTATATTCCCTGTTTACGTTATTTCATGTTGGGTTTCTATTGATGAATTTAACAGACAAGATAGCGTTTTACTTGGTAAGCTCACAACATATATGTGATGTATTGGGGGACAATATGATACATTTATAGAGCCAAGTTTTTTGTAGGATTGTGGTTCAGATTTTTCTTCACAGAAAACCATATTCAATCAGACGCTATTTGAGCTCTACCCTAATCACTGTAAGCACAATTTGGTCTCTTTTGCAAAAGCCATCAATATTTTTTTGGACTTTTTCTTTTGTTTGTCAGGTAATATAATCCACAACATGTGAAATTTTTCACCAAAATTGGAAAAATCGGGCGAAATGAGACACTTATCGATGTTTTACATGACAGGGGTGCTGACCATAACTGCATATTTGTAACATTCGACAAAAGTAGGCATTGAGTAAAAGGAATACCAAGTCTTCATTTTATGGCAGTATGGGAGGAAACCAAAATTTCTTAAAATTGCCAACAACTCAAAAATGATTATTTGAGGCTAAAATTTTGTACAACTTTTATCGCATACTGGGTGCATAGTCAGAAAATAATTAATTGCTACTACATTATGAGGCTCATCTGTAATCTCAATTAGACTGTTTTGCGGTTACATTTGCCAATGTGACAACTTAGTATTTTTTTTTCGAATTTCCTAGAGAAATCTCACAAGTTTTAGTAAGTTGATCGAAAGTATTTATAATTTGATGACTCTCCCGGTAGCATTGTCAAAAACGTCGAATGTGACAAATATGCAGTTATGGGCAGGGTGAGTACTACTCGATTTCTCGTGTTTTTTTTTTATTTCGTAAAAGTGTAACTTTAAGTCGTGATATGTAAGGAAATGTTTTTGGCCAGCTCTACTGTCCAAATACCCCTTAGTGCGTCACTTGACTGCGCGGCGTTTAATGTGCGTATTGTTCGTGTTTCCTGTTTCTTGGCGGAAGCACCTTGTTCTCAAGCTGGGATGCGACCTTCCATCGAAAGCAAAGAAGGGGTTCGCTCGTTTATTCGTCGGGGTTGGTTCTTGGCTCTATCCATCCGCGAGTTGATTTCAATTTGCGTGCTGATTGTTATCTTCGCACCACGCCGCCGTCGTTGTCTTCATTTACCTCGCGGAGTTGAGCTTGGGCTCATGATTTATGAGCTTTATCAATTTGAAGCGTTTTTCTTTTGAGGATTACGATCGAATTATGCAAATTAGACAGTTTTTGGGTTGTCGGTGTGCGCTCCTTGGAAATTGAAAGCTACCGGGCGGCTCCTTGAGGCTTACCTCCTCTCTCTTGTGCACCGATGATTATTACCGACAAAGGCAATCAAGCGTAATGGGCTGCATACACTCTTGTGGGTTTGGTACAAACCTCGTCTATCTGAACCATAGAGCCACCGAACACTGGTTCAGAATCCGAAAAATGTGCGTGTTTTACTCTTTGATATCGTCGCTATAGGGTATTTTAAGTGTTATAGAGCGTTTTTTTAGGTGGACAGAGCGTTACGCGTATTTTCCATTTGATTTTGCCGTAAATGACCAAAATATATACGAGTAACGGTTTGTCCAAAATACAATTATCTAATACCCTATTATCCAGTGTCCCGAAGCTTTTTTGAGTCCATAATAAATGACAGAATATTTTCTCAGGTTAATACTTTGATTACTCATCAACAACACGCTTTTGTTAAACGACGATCAATTGTTTTAATTCCTTTAAACTTCAATTGTGTTAATTCCTTTGTTAGTATCATTCCAAACATTACATTCATTTCGAATATCTAGGAGTTCTGTGTTAGAAAAGACTATCATCCTAATTTTGGTAAAACTAAATTAAGCTTTTGTTAACATTTTTGCCGTAGCAGTTCATATTTTTTTACAGGTGAGTTGATTTCACATGCTTACAAGAGAAATCAACGCTATCAATTAACTTAACCTAACTTAACCTAGATAGAGATGGATACTAATATTTTGTATTAAAATAAAGCATATCGGATGCTTTTCAGATGACACCACCCATCAATAAGTACGTTTAGACATCTAAAACTAAAAAAAAAACTCATGCTTTTCGGATTTTGAAACAGTGTGCACCGTAGTGAAAGGTATAAATTTTAGACAAAGAACATCAAATGGAGCGAAAACGAGAAACTCTTTCTTCGCACCTCGGCTTCCTGTTCAGCCATAGCGCCAGTTGAACAGGAAGACAACGACGATGATGGAACGAATCGCTTTTTGGAGCCTTGATAAGCACTTGGGAGGTTGAGTTGAGAGCCCGAATGGTTCCTGGTGTAGGGCCGCCTTCAACCAAGGCAAGACGTGCCACAAGGTGTGCAAAAGAGTTGTCCCTGCCTCGACCGACGGCTGGAAACTGCAAGCGAATTGAAATATGAATTCGATATTTCAGCAATGTTAAACAATGAACGAGTTAATTCATCTGTAAGAAAACTGATAAGAACAAATAAATCTACAAAACATTTTCCTGCAGAAAATTTTCTCATTTTCGGGCAGTGCGGTTTTGCCTTGCTAGCACTAACTACTGCCTATAGCACCAATAGATGAGTAGAGCTTTTTCTTTTCATGTGAATCTGAATCTAGTTTTCTTCCTTGTGTGGTACTGTAGAAGTGGTCATGGTTTTGCTCTAGCGATATTCGAAAAGTGTGAGTATTTTTTATGTAAATTTTTGGCTTTTTTATGTAAAGTCATTTGAAATGTATTATTCAGCGATGAATCCTACACACACAGCTATTATATCCAATGAAAGCTTCGTAGTTGCACTCAGTGATTGACTAGAACAATCAAATTCTTCTTCCTCTTCTTGTCATTATGTCCTCACTGGGACAGAGCCTGCTTCTCAGTTTAGTATTGTTATGAGCACTTCCCCAATTATTAACTGAGAGCTTTCTTCGCCAAAGTTGCCATTTTCGCATTCGTATATCGTGTGGCAGGTACTATGATACTCTATGCCCAGGGAAGTCAAGGAAATTTCCATTACGAAAAGATCCTGGACCGACTGGGAATCGAATTCAGACACCTTCAGCGTGGCTTTGCTTTGTAGCCGCGAACCTAACCACTCGGCTAAGGAAGGCTCCATTACCTAACCATTCTCAATGTGCACAAATCCAGAGTTCAAAGTTCAAAAGTCAATAACGGCACCAGACAAGCCCAGTGCAGTTATCGTGGAAGGTAAGGAATGTTAGTTAAACAACCAATGTTAGACCGAATATACCTCTGCTTCTCCTTTGTTGTCATGGAAACTGTATTGGGTTAGTGGGATAAGATGGTGATAATGGTGATGCGATTCATGATATACTCACGCCAAATCGGATTCCCGATATTACTCAATTACGCATTGCATGCCAAACGAGTGTGTTTTCGGTCCCATCGCTCACAGCAGGAGCCACAATTGATAGACCAAATATAACATTGCTAACAAAATCCAAAATATTGAAAGCAAAAACTGTTCTCTCAAAGATTGTTGCAAGCGAAACCAGTCGGTTTACATGAATTTGCGTTGAAAATTTTTATCATAAACAATGCACATGAAATGACCAAGCTGTCGATCCATTCATGTGCATTATTACACGCTGAACATGTAATCGTGTAAAACGAGCAATCTCGTTTGCAATTTCACTTTCAAGATGCAAGAAAGCATGAAATATTGAAAATTCTGAATGCAGTGAGATAGTTTACATTTGTTATATTCAGTTACAACTCATTTACATGTCAATCATAACAATTTACGTGCCGTGTAAATTAAAAAAAAAAATCACTTGTGGTTCCACTCGAAACTATTGATTACATATTTAAAAGGATAGTAACAGATTCCTACAAGATATTTGGCGGATCGCATATGATACTTCTTTGCAGAATTTTTGGTGGATTTCTAGTGTTTTTTTTTACTAAGGAGTGTTGAAAACACACATGTAGGTAGATAATTTCCTTCAGCTAAAGATTTGTTCATCATATATGCATTTTTATGTTTTGAATTCTTAAGGTTTTGGGGAAAATGCAAGAAACCTTATCAAAAACTGTAAACAATCAATTAATCATTGTTTACTTGATGAAATGTATCAGCTGTTTCAGTTTGGGGATGATTGCGGTCGTTCCGGGATCAGCTATCGGTATAGACCCTGAGGGCACATTTGCTGATTATCATGCACTGATATCGTTCGAATGCTCAAAATTCATGTATTTTTGCCCAGAAATAAATATTGTCATAATGCTCAGTTTCGGACACTAAGTGATAGGTACGGAATGATGTTTGGTCGAACGCTATTCGGCCGAAAGAGTCGAATGCCGTTTGACCAAAATTGAAAACAATACTAAACTACAGTTAGCATGCATTTGTAAAAATATCAAAGAATTTATTCAGCTTATTCTTAAAGAAGGACAAATCATCACTGATATACAAATAATTAGCTTTTTATTGTTAGTTCAAGAAACTGTCAGTGCTGAAAGAAGAACATCCTAAATGTAAGAAATTCACTTATCTGCTTGCGGTAATCGGAGAGAGAGAGAGAGAGAGAGAGAGGAGACAGCCCACTGACAGTTGGCATGCTTTCTTGCCTTCTTTGACTTCTTTCTTTAATTCTTGGGTTGTGCACAATGGTCCAGTCTTCAAAAAATCTCACTCCAAGAGCTGCTGAGATTTAAAAACTGCGGGTCGAGATCGATTGCGCGCGCTTATTATGTTTCAATCCGAGCATGCATTGAATCATGCGTTTTGTATGAGAGGATTGAATCCCAGGATTCAATCCTTGATTGATTAATGTTATCGAAATATATCGAGTCATCCATGATAATGCGTCAAACATTCGTGGGAAAATTGTCTTTGACAGGACACACGGGATGCGCTTGAGGCTTGGTAGGGGAATTCGGGGTAAAACCGACACCCTAAGCTTACTGATAAAATGTGTGTACTTTCGCTTGTTAAACGAATCTAAAATTGTTGTAGAATCACATATTGGTTATAAATCTATCAATCCTTGCGATCGCTGGATGATATATTAAGGTTATATAGTGATTCAAATCGAATTGATATTTCATCATTTTTAGGTAAGACAACTGAGAGTGCGGGTAAGATCGACACCCTGTTGGGGTAAAACCGACACATCCACTTTAAGTAGAATTTATACGTTGTGAACATCACCATCACATTGAATATTTAAAAGCATGCTTTAAACATGACTTTCGACATTCATGACCCCTTCCTCCAAAGGATTATTCACATATTACGTAAATTATTAAGGAGAGGCCTAAGATCTACTAAATATATGTGAATATTTCAAATGTCCCATGCTAAGATAATAAAGTTGGGGTGAATACAAATGGTAATTATTCATTTGTGTTCATTGAATGTTTACGAAGATGAAGTTCTAGCGAATGATTGGTATTGAAAATAAATACTGTTTTATTTTAACAAAACAGAAAAGTGTAATTATTTTGAGACAATAAAAGCTGTCGAACCCTATGATCCGCAAATAAACAATAAGATTATTTCAAATTCTATTCATTCTACAATTTTATAAGAGAAACGTTTCTTCAAGCTTCATCAAATAAGTTGAAACGTGATAACAAAGAAATATGTTTTTTAATACTTAATGATGGCTTGTGGCAAGTCATACAGCGTCATATTTTACATGTTAACAAGTTCGCCATCCGTGAACTTCACTGGAATTCGAAAATAAATACTCATATAAACTACAGAGATAGTCTTACGATTAGAAAGATTCCCTGAAGTTAGATTATGAAACAAAGAAAGGTGTCGATTTTACCCCAAATGAAAGTGTCGATCTTACCCCGAGTGGACATTTATTTTTCAATAGCGTTTTCAGCTGTCGAAAAACCAAAAATTAATTTCTCCTTCATGTTGTATCAACGTAATAATAGTAAATGATGATGTAGACGCAGAACAAATAATGACATTTTGAAAATTTTACATGCGAAATAGTTAAAGAATAACAGCGAAATATTGCAACTGCTGTTGTTTCATTGTTATCCAATATGATTTTGTTGTTTATTTTGACAGTTTATTGGTAGCGTCAGTTGTAATGTCATCCGAAACACAACATTTTACAAGTTAAGATAGAGCGTGGTGGAAACTGCATGAAAATCTGCTCAAAACATGAAAAATCAAAGGGTGTCGAGCTTACCCACAGTGTCGGTTTTACCCTGATTTCCCCTAATCATTCTTGAAGAATTTTTTATAGTTTTGATGCTCAGATTTTTTGTTTGTTCCAGTTAGCTGTCAGATGGCATTTGTTCGTGTAATGGTGAAATATTTTGTGTGATCTTAGCTATACAATTTGACTTGTTTTTTTTTTTCGATTTATTACTGAGAGTTCTGTTCCCGTAAATCGATCGGTCATTGCTTCTACAGTGTCTATGGAGCTAATATGATTCGGAATGGGATTGCAGACTACAATGTCGTAATGATTTGTTACATGTAAAATATGCTTAATGTAAAAACAGAAATCGCAATGTGATTATTACAAATAAAAGAAAATTAAAAGTGGCACAACTTCTACATTGTTCTCCGCGCTATGACCACATTCCCTATTTTTTATCATTATGCTTAAAATTCAGTTTTCGGTTTTGTTTAAAATCATTAATCAGAAATCAAAACATAATACATGTTTTATGACATTTATATGATTTTCACACAACAAATCTTACTACGCGAAAAGCAGAGACGGTAAGAGAGTTTCTGAGAGTGGTATTGGATTTAGCAACCCCAAATTAACTGGAGGCATATAATTTGTTCTTTGAGATACGCAAAAATGGTAATCTTGTTCCGCTGTTTTGTTAGTGACTAGCCTCAACTGTGCGCAATGTGGTTGCCCTATTGAATGTGAGATGTAGCTAAGATGCCCAAGTAACATTTTCAGCTGAATAACAGTTTATTCAGCTAAAATATACTGATTTCAACTGACTAAGCTGTTACACAGCTAGTAATGTTACTTGGGTGGATAACTTTGTATGATGAAAACGGCAAGTCTAGATGTTACTTCTTGAAATTCCATGCAATTCAATTCGAATTTTATGGAAAATCTTCTTAAATTCACTTGTCCAAACGAATGATTGCTGCTGGTCATTTCCTTTACACATTTTGGCCACCACTTTAAATCTTACATGAATTATTCATGAAAACTAGCTATTTGACTAATTTTAATTTGATTTTGTTTTGCGAATAGTAGAAGTATTTATACCTACGACAAAACGTGCACTCTTCTTCACAACCATCTTGACATTCTCACTTGCATTTGAGCTGAAGGTAATTCCAATTCCTATCATAAAGATTTCATCCTGGGATTGAATCCCAGTAACAATCCCGCTCACTGTGATTGCAAAAAGCAGGATTCGAAACGATCCTGCTTATTGAGATTATTTCAAAGCATGCTTGTTTAAATCTCAGAGTATAAATATGATCTTAGAAGACTGCAATGGTCAGATGAACTTATTTTTGTCAAAATCATTCACTTCTAGTTGTTCACTATGGAAAAGCAGTTTGGCAACACACAACTATATTTAGGTATTCAACTTTTGAAAATGTGAAATCATCGAAAAACACCCAGAAATTTTAATTACTTTTACTTGAATTTTGACGATTTCGAACGCCCTCGCGTTCGAATGTGCGGGTTTTCCAGTGACAGTTGATGACAGGTTCCCTTGACTTTTGGGAGCTCGCAATCTGAGCTAGTTGTCTCATCTCTCTCAGGCGGTAATAGCTGCCATCAGAGATTTTCGCATCGCGTTCGTAGTCAGCTTTTGATAGGAACTAAAACGGTTTACGACTTATTCGTCCTCATGCTAGATCGGGTTACTTCGATCTCTCGAACCGTACTAAGTAAAATATTCCATAATTCTAGCAACCACAAGTCTTGGTTTCGCTTTTCTTAATTCCAATATCTATGCAAACTAAATTTTAGATAGAGCTTGGCTGTAGATCACCATCTTCGGTGTACAATTCTTAGCATTACAAAAACAATAACGACGCCGACCACGTCTTTACGTTCAAAAGAGAAGGGAAGGAATGTTAGTGTGACATCCATTGTAACCACTATTATAGGAACAGACAGTGGCCAAGGGGGGGTTTTGGGGGTTAAATCCCCCCCCAGAGGCAGAAAAAAGTATAATAATTATCAAATATATTTTTGAAATTCAACACTACACATCGTACAACTAAGAACAACGAAGTAGTAATTAACTTTGGTTTCAATTAAAATTGTGAAATTCAATGGTTTTCAGTTATATTCTCCTAAAGTGTTTTCTTTTTATTTGATGACCCCTGTAGAATTTAATGAAATTTTGTTGACCCCTGTAGAGTTTCAAAATTACATGCGAAGTTAATGAAATTTTGATGCCTTTTATGGAAACCAAACTAAGGGCTTTATATGAGAAGTTTGTTAAACATTCAGATATATGGGGACCTTTTTAACAGAAAATTGACGCAGTTTCCGAAGCATCAAAAACCCTTTGTCAAATTTTACGACTTTCAGAGCATATGAATTCCCGAAGAAGCTGCTCTTCGGTTTTTTATAGATTGAAAATCTCAGAATGCATTAAGCATCTGGTGGAAGCATCTCTGCCTTATAGAGCGTTCTAACATTTTCGATATTTTGCAGGTTGTGAAATTGTTGGTAAAATGTGATTCCGACTTGTCCCATTTAGATAGGACGAATAAGCGTCCCACTATAGTAGTTGTTCAGTCTGGTTACAGAGCCATCCTAAAACAAAGTTGGTCGCATTGAAAATTTGGAAATATTACACTTTTTTGTTCATAAAATCTTCACAATGAAAGCAAAACACCTTTCTGACCCTCAACTCAATTTTTTGGATTTACAAGTCAAGTTCTCCAATGCTGATTTACTTCTGACCTACTGCAAGAATCGTGGCAATGAGTTCTATTGTAAATTGCTGCGGTCATGGTAGAAAAACTTGAAAACATATTTAAGCAGTAACACAGATGAAGAGCGATTGAATCGTGTCATGCAAATATTTTGTTATATTGTTCAATCTATTTTTGAAATATGTGTGAAAAAGGTGTAATATACATGAATTTCTCGACTAATTTTTAAGCATAACTACGTTTTCAAAAATAAACCTTAAAGTTTACAAAACCCCCCCTAGAACCAAATCCTCGTTGCGCTACTGGGAACAGATGTTAGCAAATACCACTATTACATGTTCCAGTAATGGAGGAAATACTTTTTTAGAATATTCAATGATTTCATCAATTATTTTTTACTTGAAATAGAATAGAAAAGCTTTTGAATGATGTTTTAAGTTATGAAAAACGAGCTTCCGTTATTTTCTGACGATTTTTTATTACTCAACCCCTTGCCTCTATCACTGGTACAGACGCCCTACAAGAATACAACAGAACAGCCTACAACAGAATCAAAAGACCACACACTATTCTCTACTGCGCAACAAGCAGTTGCCCAGCAAATCTCTAAAAACGAAAAAAACATTCACTCCGACGGTGAAAAAACGAAACTGTCTGCGTGGGCTTCCGAAGCGCACTTTTTTGCGTTATGCGATGCTTTTATGTACAAAGTTTCAAGCATAAGAAGTCGTGAAATAGCCTTATACGTGCAAAAATGGAAGCGATATACGTGCATATTTTATATGATGAAAATTGGCATACAATACGAATGTATCGATTTTATTGCGAAGTAATCTGTACCCTTAGGAACTTTACGATAAAAAAGTATATTAGACAGCTGCTACGGATTGATTCGATTTTCATTGTTGTTGCATACAGGACAGAAAGTGTGAATGAAATTAGAAATTAGCGTTTATTGCGAGAAAAGTGCGGACGTGATGTAATTTGTACAAATAAATGACTTTTCACGTAACTTCTTATGCGATTTCTTTAAAGCGTAGCTAAACGAAAAGTTAAATATAAAAATTCCATTGTTCATATTAAGGATATAGTTGATAGGTTTAATTAGGTTTTAGAAAGGTTTACAACAGTACATATACGTTCATTTTCGTAGGAGTTTTGATAATTGGTTAAAATTGGGATGAGTTTTAGTGCAATTGGTATCACCTGATGCTCAGTAACATAATCTATTTTGCATGTTATATACCTCAATATTACAGGAATAGTATGATTTTCACATATACACCTTATTTATATATTTATAATATAAGAAAATAAAATATCATTAATCAATAGCGAAAAAGTCCAAAATGTAATTATGCAGTTTAAAAGTGCACACTATTTTAATTTTTGAAATCTTTTTGGACTGATTTGAAAGCATTACTCAAACATTCTACAACATAAAACCCCTGGCGTTGATGAAATTATTTGCATCCTCATAAAGACTTCCAGAGCTTCCAGAAAATAGCTTATCGTTCTTAGTTGATATGCTTTCCATAGTGATATGACCACCCATATTTTTTAGTAGGATAACGGTCGTATTTTGGACCCTTTAAGGAAGTGATTTCGGATTTTCGTCTCGTATCATGTATTGCACATCATAACCAAGTCAATGAAAATGACAAAATGTAGAGAGAAGTTCCTTCTTTGAGATAAAAATACTCACATGACGGTGCGATAGTCCAAAACACATTGAAAATAATGGAATTGTGAAGCACTGTTTTTCATGATTTTGGACACCCCAATACATTTTGGACTCACAAAGTATATATTTCATACCTTTGGCATATACAAAGCCTAAGATACTGTTTGTTTAATATGTTTGCGCATAGTCCAATCAATCGATTAACAATGGAAAACTGAAGGCATTTTATGCTTGTGGCTCATAAATTTGAAACATAGTTTTTGTTTACATTTGAAAAAAATATGACGGCTTCAATTTCAGTGTGTAACGTGTTGTAACGGATGCGTTGATGAACCGATTAAGTTACATTAATTTCAGTCATAATAATGTCATTTTCCATGCGCAAACGGTTGATGCAAGTGTACAACAGTCCTATCTATTCAAATAACATTCAAACTGTGTTGGTCTTTTGATTTAAACTGGGAAATTTGTTGGATTATGGCCCAGAGGGTCCAAAATATATAGAGGTACAGTATATTTTGGTTACTGATAATAGGGTCCTAAAGTCCTGTCCCAATTTTAGTACCAAAGTCTTGAGTTTAGGCCAAAAACACATGTTTACACAATTTTCAAATGATTTTTGTTGGTTTAGATCCAAAAATATTTCTTTATGGTTTAAACTCAAATTGTGGGTATACTTCGTTTTCCGTGTCCTGTCCCAAATGTCAGATGGGAACAACCCCAGTGTTAAAACTAAAAGCCCTGTGGCATTTTCATCGACAGAGCGAACCAATATTTTGGACCCTCTGGGCCATTTTGAATTAAATTCTCAGTTTAAATCAAAAGGCTCCCCCAGTTCGCATGTCATTTGGATAGATTAAACCGTGTTACACTTGCATCAACCGTTTTTGCGTGGCAAATGTCCATATATTGACTGACATTAATTTAATTCAATCGGTTCGTCCATGCCACCGTTGCAACACGTTACACACAGAAATTGAAGAGGTCATAAATTTGTCGTCTGTAAATAGAAACTTGTTTCAAATTTCTGGACTAGAAGCGTGTTTCCATTGTTAATTGGTTTATAGGACTATGCACAAGCATAACACATGGTCCGAGAAAAATTTTCCTCGAACCTAGGCCTTGACCATTTATATTATGGAGTTAGGGGCGTATATATAGACACAAAAACCGAAATCCCGGTGATTTTTGTACCTATTATAAATACTTTATATTTATCACGGACATCCGTTCTTTATTATTGCTATAGATTTGAAAAACGAGATCATATTTGATCATGTTAGTTTAATTATTTCAGATTATTTTGTTTGAATAACGGTTGAACAGCATTTTGATAGCTGAAAATTGAAAATTTACTATTATTCACAATTTTTTTTTAACTGCTTCTATTTTATGCATATTTAAACAAAATCCCAATGTGTTGAAAACACATATCAGAGATTAAACGTTCCATACAAGTTTTCCTACATGAAATAACTGAGTTTGTATAAATTTTGTAAGTTTTATCATAAAATATAGACTTAACTATCTGGTAACATTGCATGAACACCTGTTAGGAAGATGATATCAATCAATTTTAACAGGGAACTATCAAGACTATTTCTAGCTTTACCCTGAGTATCGTTAGTTAGGAAAATATTAGAGTTTTTATATTTAACTAACATTTTCGGGTATGTATCAAAAGCCTCATTTGTCAAACGACTTTTGTAAAACATATCCATTAAGGTACCGCGGGGCAAGTGGGAACTAAAAAAACGATAGTTCAAACAAATTGTTCAATATAATTTTCAAATGTCAATGTTTTTCAAATCCAACAACACAATCACATTTTGGCAACATATTTGCTAGTGTGTGCATGAAACTGATCCAATAATTTCGAAATTGTGAAAACCTTGGAAGAAAGTTTTAGAATGAGCCATAAGTCGCAGTTACCTCGCTAAACGGGGCAAGTGGGACACATCCAGTTTCATGCGTCAATCAACATTAGTAAGTCAACCATTACAATAATAGGATTGATAAATAATATATCTTTATTTTCAAGTGCATATTTGATGTTCATAAAGGATCAACCATAAAATACGTAACGTTTTAGGACCAAAGCGTTTATTTGATAGTGTGTCACCTTGCATTTATTATTAACTGAAAATTTCCCAATGAAAGCGTAAAGAGGAATTAAATATGTTCAAAGTAAATCATTTATTAGTTGTTAATTAAAAAATAGCACATAAACAATCAATAATTGACGAAATTATAAATATGTTTTGTTATTATTTATATGCATGGCAGAAAACCACTTAATGGAGTGGAATTGTTTTCCGTCACTACTAAATTTGGTAGAAATGAAAACTAAAGTTCAAATAAAACAGAAAAATAATTATTCTCATGATAAATTTTGAATTTCATCTCTGTGTTTGTTTAATTTTGAAGTCGTATTTCAAAAACAAAATATAAATAAAAACATATAGAATAGTTACACATTCCTTCTCCCTCTTATGCAATTACGTAATTTGAGAGTAATCTTTTTTGGTAAAAATCAGTTGTTTGAATGTTTTTGTGCTACTCTTTAGGAATATGTATGAAACGTCCACGAAAAGTTTTGATTCTGGTTATTGTTTTGATAGGTCCCACTTACCCCAGGTACAAAGATATTTTGGAATAAGTTAGACCATCGCAAATTTCATATGAAATGAAAACAAAATACCGGTTTATCGTAAGCAGCTTGTAATAATATCTAAAGTTGTAGTTTACTGATGATAATTGGATTTATAACACAATTATTTTTTTGCGAGTCAATGCAAGACGTGAAACGTGTCATAATTGAACATGCAAGTTGAAAATGACACTGAATTGACAACTGTTACAGAACCACATGGTAATAAAAATAGCAATATTGTTTGTACTTAATACATTCCTTGTCATTGTATCTTCAACTTTCTAGAAGAATACCCCCATGAAAAACTTTTCCTAAGTGAGCTATGACGAAACGTCCCACTTACCCCGGATTCTCACTTGCCCCGGGGTACCTTATATCAATACATTTAGTTTTGATGAAAGAATGTTCTACTCATTAATTTATATTCGTTTTCTCTAGCTGAGAATAACTAGGTATCAGATTTTTCTTACTACATTTATATACTCCTGTATACGAAACATTATGGTCAACATGACCCCAGAGTACTTTGAAGGGCTGTATCTTATTTTGTTAGTGAATTGATTTGTGATTTTTTTCACACGTTGGTGTGTTTCCATGAGTTGTTTGTTTCGCACATGATTTTTTTCTAAATACAGTGAAACCTCCGTGAGACGATGTTTCATGACTCGATATCAACTCATGGAACCATACTTAATTCAAAATTTTCTATTTACTATGATGGTCCCCTCAAACAGTTTTCCAAGTAATTTCTGCTCTATTACTCGATATTTCCATGAGTCGATGGTCCTTTCAGATATCGACTACTGGATGTTTGACTGTAGTGAACTGTTTGAAAAATTTATTAGTCCTCTCGTGACGTAGGGGTAACGCGCCCTATCTAGACAACAGGGAGTCGTGAGTTCGATTCTCACCAAGAAGACGTGTTACTTTTTCGCAAACTTCACATCAATTTGTCAATTTAATCCAATTGCAAAGTATATGACGGATTACACGCCAACTCGACAAAGGGATTGGCAGCACCCCTTCAGAATTCAATGAAACTTTCTGGGTGTGAAGACTATGTGAAACTAAGATACTTTACATACCGTCGATGGGGGTGACAATGGGTCTAGGGGGTGAGATTGGATCAAAACGGAAAAATATTTTTTGTGAAATATTTCAGCTAATAACGCTGATATTACTAAAATTAATAAATCCTATGTTAGGGAACATATTATTACACATAATTCATAACAATATACATTTTTAGAAATAGTCGTTTATGTTTACTACATCAATAAACTTGCATGTTGAAACTAGATTAAATTTACAACATTAAATTTCTCCTGTACAAAGTATCACGCATGTACCCCAGCCTCTATCGTTGTATTAGTAGAATGTTGAAAGTTTTTTCATTACACATCACAGGTATTTTCCGGAATCTGTTTCCCACAAAAAAATCATTTTTTTCGGTACGATGCCTAAAACATTGAAAATGGGGGTGAGATTGGGTCAAGCAAGAACGATAGTAAATGAAATTCCAAGTCCACTTTTTTGACATTTTACGGTGCCGGGTGTTCTCTTTTTTCATTAAAATGTGTTTATTCTTCCTATATACAGCATCTCTGAAACATCAAACAAGTCTACTTGAGTATTTCGTGCATTGAATAACAATGCAACGCATTTTGACAACTTCTCAAACCAGAAATTGTGTTTCGTGCGCAGCAACATCGTAATTTTTTATCAAAAGGGTGTTTTTTTTTTCTAAATTTGATTATCTATAAGTGTTTTCATATTATAGAAACATCTCACGGAAGTACAAATCAGTTGGATCGCTGAAATACTGGGATTATGACGTCAACTTCTGCCTGAAATTTATTGATCGTGGAATTTTGCACCGAAATTTAACTATTTGCGAAGGGTTAAAATAATCACTGTTTCAGTACACTTTTGGGGAAACTGAATGGGCTTTATAGCAATGGGGATGAGACTTTGAAGACAATTTGAGGGAAAACCAAGAAAATTTATGTAAACTTGACGATAAATGTTGGGTTTACATATTTTTTTCTCATAGCTCTTCAATGTTCTGTATAATTTTTCTTTTAAATGGGTTTATCATACATGTGAAACATCTTAGATATCTTTTTGTCTTGTTTGCATCGTTTTTTATCAATATTTTTCAGTTGTGAATGGTTTTGAAATCATATTCTCAAAAACAAGTAATTTTAATTACAGTGACCCAATGTCACCCCCTCTATGGGGTGAGATTGGGTCATTTTTCATTCACTTGTGGTGCCGCTGTGAATAAATATTTGTCTTTAATTTTTTGAACAGTGGTTAATGTACCATCAAAGTACATACACATCAAATTTGAAGTTTATTGGAGTTAAATTGCGATAGTCATTCAAAAAATAAATCGCACATATCCCTTTTTGACCCAGTGCCACCCCCAACGACGGTACTTTGTTTTTTCAAAATCGGTCTAGACTAACATTTGGAAAGGGTCAAAGTTTTTTTTACTTTTTTATAAACCCGTATAACTCGAAAACGGTGAGACCTACAAAAAAGTGTTGTATGGGGGACTGTCGTGAAATTTCCTGACGTTTTAGAGAAAAATATTGAAAAAATAAAAACACATTTTCTACACAGAAAAAATTATGATTCAAAACTTAAGAGTCGATTTAAAAAAATGGCCATTTCAGATTTTGATCATCCTTAAGCAAAAAGTTTTGTAATTAAATTTACTAAAAGTCGTCCATACATTGCAAATTGGGCATATCTAAGGGAAAAAAGTTTTTCTAACAACGAATTTTTCAAGTCCAAAACTGATTTATTTTTTCAAAGATTTTGTTCTAAACCGTCAAATATGATCGTATTTTCAAGTGATAAATGAGTTTGAATCAGAAATAAATTGTATTTTTTATTGAGAATAGTTAAAAAACGGAATTATGCAGTGATTATGTTTTTTAAATGAAGGCAATCTATGGATTTCGCCTCTGCCTATGAGAAAATCAACTCCGTCTAACAATCCGACGGATTTTTATGGTTCGAAAGATTGCAAACATGGAAAAGGAACAACCCGATCCATACCCCATTAAATTTTCTTCTAGAAAATACTACTAAACGTACCTGCGTTATAAGCCAGATGAATAAGAAATAATGTTTGCATTGTTATCTACCTAAAATGTCCGTTAACGACCTGAGTTACTCAACAATCACCGCGTGAGTGTATAGAAAGATACAGTATTGGACAAAACATTTGCTACTTTCTCGATTTTCCATACAAAATGACCAAATTTGATAAACTATACCTCGGTTATTTATGGACCGATTTGAATGAAATTTTCACAGAATATCAGACATAACTTGAATTTTAACATATATTTTTTAGTGATTTTTCCAATCACAAGTTGAAAAACAGTAACGGCTTGATTGAAGTGAATTATTTGACGATTTTTTATAATTGACATAACTAAACATATTGAAGGAATAGCTTCATGGTATCTTCAGCAAAGTTGTAGATTTTGACGAGATGAATAAGTTTGCTGAAGACAGTTTTTGTGTAGGGCTATCAGATTTTGAGATTAAAAGTTTTGAATTTTTCGTCGAAAATTACATTTTAGTCAAATCGTTATTACTTATAAACTCGTGATTGGAAAAAATATTCAAAAATATATATTAAAATTCAAGATATATCTGATGTTCTGTGAAAGTTTCATTCAAATCGTTCCATAAATAACTGAGATCTAGCTTACCAAAGCTGGTCATTTTGTATAGAAAATCGAAAAAGTTGCAAATGTTTTGTCCACTGTACTGTAGGTATTTAACTTATAATTGTCGTTCTACCTATGCATATAACTATTTAAGCTTGATGTCAATAAAACTCTTTTCATTTTATCTAAGTCATTTGTGAAAAGAAGTTAAAGATGGATCAACAAGATTTATCGCGCATTAAATTTTCGAGATGTTGCGCCGGTATAAACAATCCTAAGTGCAGGCGTAGCCAGTTGCGAAACTTGTCACCAACAATGATCGAACACATACGTGCTATGGGATATAGTCATCAGCTTGATGAAACTACAGTGAGAGGCAAAATAAAGTGCCCACCTTACCAGTTTTCGAATTTCTCTCATTGATTTGGTTCAAATTAAAGTTAACACACCTAAATCTTTTGTGATATTTTATTTTTGATGTTCTTTTAAAGTTGCACTTACGAAATTTTGATAAAAAAAAGAATTTTACTTAAAGAAAAAGAAAATCAATTTGTATTGAAAAAAAAAGTAGTGACAAAAATAAGTGCCCACTTCCTTCTTGGCCCCAGAAAAGATGATTTAAGAAAAATAAAAAGCAATTTAATAGTTAATGTGTCCTCCTTTGGCCTTAAGGACTTGCTGGAGGCTCTTCGGCATGCTTTTCACCAGGTTTTGTAGGTGTTGTGGATCTAGTTCTTCCCAGGCGCGCTCCAAGGCTTCAAAATAATTATTTTTGTTGGTAACACCAGTTTTTTCAACCCTGGCATCGAGAATCGCCCACAAATTCTCGATGGGGTTGAGGTCTGGGCTTTGTGGAGGCCATTCCAGCGGTTTAATCCGACAAGACCGGAAAAAAGACTTGGTCTTCTTTCCAGTATGCTTCGGGTCGTTGTTCTAGAGAAATATGAATTTCTCTTCAAGGCCCGTCTGGATCAGCGAAACCTCCAGATTTTCCAGCAAGATGTTAATGTAGGAATCTGCCATCATTATTCCGTCGATTTTCACGAGGTTTTCTACTCCACTCCATGAAAAACACCCCCAGACCATCACATTTCCTCCTCCATGCTTCACCGTTCCTTGGATGTGGTGCTCTGCATCACACACGAGCCCGCCGCTCTCGGTTAGACAGCTCGAGCTTCAGGAGCGCCACATCCAAGGAACGGTGACGCATGGAAGTGTGATGTGATGAAATGTGATGGTCTGGGGGTGTTTTTCATGGAGTGGAGTAGGAAGCGTCGTGAAAATCGACGGAATAATGACGGCAGATTCCTACATTAACATCTTGCTGGAAAATCTGGAGGTTTCGCTGATCCAGACGGGCCTTGAAGAGAAATTCATATTTCTCTAGAACAACGACCCGAAGCATACTGGAAAGAAGACCAAGTCTTTCTTCCGGTCTTGTCGGATTAAACCGCTGGAATGGCCTCCACAAAGCCCAGACCTCAACCCCATCGAGAATTTGTGGGCGATTCTCGATGCTAGGGTTGAAAAAACTGGTGTTACCAACAAAAATAATTATTTTGAAGCCTTGGAGCGCGCCTGGGAAGAACTAGATCCACAACACCTACAAAACCTGGTGAAAAGCATGCCGAAGAGCCTCCAGCAAGTCCTTAAGGCCAAAGGAGGACACATTAACTATTAAATTGCTTTTTATTTTTCTTAAATCATCTTTTCTGGGGCCAAGAAGGAAGTGGGCACTTATTTTTGTCACTACTTTTTTTTCAATACAAATTGATTTTCTTTTTCTTTAAGTAAAATTCTTTTTTTAATCAAAATTTCGTAAGTGCAACTTTAAAAGAACATCAAAAATAAAATATCACAAAAGATTTAGGTGTGTTAACTTTAATTTGAACCAAATCAATGAGAGAAATTCGAAAACTGGTAAGGTGGGCACTTTATTTTGCCTCTCACTGTATGCATATTTGTGAGTCATGTCGCTTAGTGATCAGGCTCCACAGAAGTCCGCCTAAGAAAAAACGACGGCAAAGGCCCCTGTGACGCTATTGGTGGCACTCTCAAGCGAATGGCAAAAAGAGCAAGTCTTGCAAAAGACTATGGAAACACAATCGCAACTCCGCGAGAACTATTCGACTGGGCAGTGAAACAAACTGATACATGTATCACCAAATTATATTTCTGTTATATATCTAATGAACAGTATGTTAAAATGTCAGAGGAATTGATGGAATTGTTTGATAAGGTTAAAACTGTCCCTGGTACCCAAAAATATCATTGTTTTATGCCTATTAGTGAAACGCAAACCAAACGGTATACCAATCCAGAGGATGAACCAAAAATATTCAATTTATTCAGTAAAGCCCAAAAATAATGTAAATATTCATGTGCAGATACTACGTTTTAGGATATATAGCAATAATAAAAATAATGATGCATGATAAAAAAACCACGACTTTTTTATAAGCATAATATTGACTCTTTCCAGACACCTGTTAAGATTGGCTTTGACCAAATAAGAAATAAAATATTATTGTGATATCTTTCCAACCATTAAAAACCCATCGGATTGTTAGACGGAGTTCATTTTCTCATAAGCGGTTTGGTGCGAGATCAATTGTATTTAAATAAAAAAAAAAACTGTATAATTCCGTTTTATTTCTTTTAACTACTCCCAATAAAACAAATATAATCTATTTTGTGATTAAAACTCATTTATCACTTCAAAATATGAGCATACTAGACTATTTAAAGCGAAATAAAAAAAAAATTGGACTTAAAAAATTCGTTGTTAGAAAAACTTTTTTCCCTAAAATATGCCCAATTTGCAATGTATGGACGACTTTTAGTAAATTCAATTACGAAACTTTTTGCTTAAGGATGATCAAAATCTGAAATGGCCGTTTTTTTAAATCGACTTTAAAGTTTTGAATCATTGTTTTTTCGATGTAGAAAATGTTTTTTTATTTTTTCAATATTTTTCTCTAAAACGTCAGGAAATTTCACGACAGTTCCCCATACAACACTTTTTTGTAGATCTTACCGTTTTCGAGTTATACGGGTTTATAAAAAAAGTAAAAAAAAAAAAACTTTGACCCTTTCCAAATGTTAGTCTAGATCGATTTTGAAAAAAAAAAACAAAGTATGTATAGTATCTTAGTTTCACATAGTCTTCACACTCAGAAAGTTTCATTGAATTCTGAAGGGGTGCTGCCAATCGCGTGTCGAGTTGGCGTGACATCCGTCATATGTAATGTTTATTTTTTTTCGGAAGTTGTCAAACTTCCACTCGGCTGGTTAGCCGTAAACCACGAATCATAATAAATTATAAACTAGTATTTTAAATAATGTTTGGCATAGGGTCTACTAAAATATCTCAAAGTTATCGGTCAAATCGTAAACCTCAGGTTAATTATCACAACTTCAAGAGAGATTCCAATATCAGAATAACTTGAATATCTAGGAATCATTCTAGATTAAAAACTAACTATCAAAAATCACATTGACGGCCAAATGTAACAAACATATGAAATGTCCGTATTCAATTATTAAGAGAAAATCAAAACTTTATCTTAAGAACAGGCCATGTTGTGTGTTGTACAATAATGGACTAGCTGTTGTATTTCCAGGATGAAAGGATTTAAAATAAAATTTTGAAGATGATTCTGAAGCTCCCTGGTATAGTATTGATGAATAACATAGAATATCTAAATGTTGGAACATTGTAGCATATGTCGAGTAAAATTGTCAAGACAAAAATCTTTTGCCACGTTAATTGCTCTATACATTTTGGTTATGTTGGGAAAACTTGATTGTAAAGTGATTTTTTTTTCTCTTATAAGCAGAAGAATTCAATTAACCCGTAAAAAATCTACAAATGAAATGTAATATGTTGTTAACAAAATATTAACAATAGCTTAATTTAGTTTTATTAAATTTGGATGATGGTGTTCCCTAACATGGAGCACCTATATATAAGAAGTAAATGTTATGTTTCAAATAATACTTATAAAGAATGAAACATATATATTGAGAAACATGTACGTTTTTTACTATCTTTAAAAGCTCATTCGTTGCGTTGAGATTGTAACGATAAGTAATAGAATATAGCAATCCCACCCATTAAGCATCCCATAATTCCATCGGAACGGATTGGCGGCGATGCATAGCGATAATCAAATTAAAATGAGCTCTTAAACATATGAAACATTATCTCACCACATATATCACAATTTAGCGCACATTGACAGTGCCATATATATCTGGCGTTTTTTTGCGGCACAAATTCACTTCCGCAGCATCAGAGCCGTAGCGTGGTCTCATGGCGCCCTTGGCGAACCGACATTTGAGCGCCCCTTGTTTGAAGCTCAAGTTGTTTTTAAATATATTAAGAAAGCATTATATTACCTGTAATACACGAAATTCTAGCGCGACTTCTGTAAAAATGGTTCATCAAGATTCTCAAGGATTATGATATTGCTGTTGTAATACAGATATTCAATGATGGGATAAAGTTCTGTAAGAAGTCATACACAGTACACCAAATTTTATTCTCAGGAGGACTATCTGATAGCCCGGAAGTTATTGAATTTTCTAATACATTTCCTGTTAAGACCATGGGATCTATTGAAATATCAGTATAGTGTATATTCCCTAAGAAATGCTTGTTGACAATTGCTGACCCATATACTTTTGCTTAAGTTTTTTAAATTCTTGTCCAATAGAGTAAAACTTAGTATTATGGCTTTTCACTACTGTTCTCATTTCAATGTCAAATATTTTTTTAATGACTTGATTCGGAATGTTGTGAGAATTGTTCTGAATATTCGATCTGATTCTTGAATAAGATGCTATTCGATTCAGAATCACGTGAAAACGCCCTCCAAATCTGACTAGGGATCCTACTTAAAATATTGTCAAAAACTCGCATGGTATTCTGTCAAAGTCCCACATACATGATACATGTATACCTATGTGGAAATTTTAAAAGAGATTTTGTAATGGACATTGTGGCCTGGTTTGTGTGATAATATGAATAACAATTATGTGGAATCCTACTGCTTCAATGTGAATCAGCTCAGAATCCAATTATTGTTGAAATCTATTTACCCCAATTACCGTTTTAAAGGCACTTTACTGAAGAAATTGACCAAACTTTTTTTTCTGCTAGTGCACAAAATACTTAAATTAGAATTTCACTGTTGTTCGCGGCTTCTTTCAAAAGATTTGTGCATTTAAAATTTTGGTCCAATATTTCATTTGTCTTCTTAACTGTTTCGCCTTAACTTTGAATTTTTGTGTCGGGATCTCCAAATCATTGCTGAAATTGGAAAGTTTTTATTTAATGTACATTGATAAGTCTGAGATTTGTCACAGGTGTTACGTCTTAACTGGGACAGAGCCTGCTTTTCAGATAAATGTATGGTGACTCGTTCTTTGTGAGAGGAATGGTTTATTAGAATGAGCAACCAATAAAGGCAAAAAATCACTTGGAAGGATGTAGAAAATGTCTTCACTAGAATACTTTATCAGAGACTAGTTTTATTCCAACTTGCTTAAAAATCTACGTCATGTTCCAATAAAACTAAACTAAGTGGTGTTCTTATGAGCACTTCCGCAGTTTTTACTGAAAGCTATACTTGCCAATTGACCATTTTTTGCATTTGGATTGGATATCGTGTGGCAAGCACGAATATACTCTATGCCCAGGAGAATATAGGTTTTGAACTAACAACCCTCATTGTAGCTGCGCGTTTTTCGCTAGTACTATCTAGGTCCCATAATTTGCATTGTCATGTTTAGAGTTTTTTAACTGTCTCTTTGAGAGACCCCCTAATGAAATATGTCTCTTCTAAAATTTTACAAATTATGGCACGCATTTTGGCGCCCCCTAAAGGCTGGCGCCCTTGGCGGGTGCCAACCTGGCCAATAGCACGCTACGGCACTGCGCAGCATGTGCCATTATGATAATGAAACGGGGTTTCCCCGAAATGAAAAAAAAAGCGACAAAAAACTGTCAGCCAGTATGGCGTAAAAAATTGCAATGCGCATATGCGCGCAAAATAAATGAATAGTTTTGGGCTCACCGATTTTGTGTCATTTCCGAGCTTGGCCGGTTTGGGGAGATGCTGCTAGTTTTGGCTCGTTCTGTGTGTGTTTTGTTGGCAAATGTTGCAAAAGCTCCCGAATGCGAATATGGTTATGCACATAAATTTATTTCTGCACATTGCTTTCATGTTGGCACCACTACCAAGCCAACAAGCAAATGCCTACCGTTGGGCTGTGACTTGGAGTTGGGTGGCTCAGGGAGGGAGGCGGCAGACAGATGAGCAGCAATCTGGTGCAGTTTTGTGCTTGTTCTGGTTATTTTTCAAACTGTCCACCCGGACAATATGCTGAATAGAAATTTCTATAATGGAGAGTTTTGTTTTCATATTTAAATTCCCCTGGTGCCGGGTGGGAAAATTCATAAATATATAACATTATGCATTTACCTATGCCTGAAAGCAGATTTTGTTGCGCTCAGAAAAATATGCTTCGACTTTATGTGAGCAACGGTTGTTGAATAAAATAATTAAAACACTAGCGATTGGGCGAATTTGATCGGTTCGGTACTAAACAGCAATTCCTTCCAAGTATGCTGAATGTCTTGATTGCATCTAAGTCATTCCATGTTTTCTAGTTTATAGATGTCTAGTATTACAGGAATATTGACAATCGTTCAATTTCAAAGGAAAAGTGATCAATTTGCCCTGGTTTACGGTATCTAATCCCTTCTATAATTACTCTAGAGCTTAGAAGTTAGTTCTTAAAGTAACATTTGACGGCATCCATAACATAACATAACACAACATATTAAAACAGATTTTCTTCTATTAATAATGTATCCTTAGAGAAATTCCTGAATGTTTGTGTGATCCTGAAAAAATACACAATAAAACTTCATAGGGAAATCGATGGATCAATTCCTGAAGAAATCCCTCAGGAGACCTTCAGAAAAATATTTAAGATGAGACTGAGATTAGAATATTGCAATCCGGGGTAACATTGATCAGTTTTTTTGCATATTCATTAAAAATTTCATTTGAAAATGCATGTGTTATTTGATTTAATGTTTAAATTTTTCGGCAGTGGGGTTTTTTGAAAGTTATTGTGCTCATATTTGGCCACAATACGCGTTGCATTGAAGTACTTCTTTCGGCAGAGTTTCAGATAATTCGGCCAAGAAAAATCCCCCATGCGAAAGTGAATCATGGAAGTGCTCAAGTAACTATTGGCATCCACCGCTTGTGATATATGCTGTATTTTGTTTTCTGAAAGATTTATGCATGTTTAAAAAAAATGTAAGATTTTTTGATTCGCTGATATGGGGTAACATTGATTACTCAAGTTAACAATGATCGGAAATAATACAATAGATATGTATTATTGCAACGTTACATACTAAAATCATGGCCCCTGAAATCGAATATGAAGGTCAAACTTTTACAAGTCATTTCCTTTTTAAATTATTTAAACAATTAAACACCTTGAACCGCGGTATACGCCTGCAGGTAGGCCATTCCATAAGCAAATTCTGCATTTTTTATAGTAACTCGTCAATGTTGCTGATTTGCAAATAGTTATGAAAATGTTTATGAAGGAATCGTTTTTGGCAATGCCAGTATTAGTAAAAACCACATTTTTCTTGCTTACATTATTTGTAGAACTCACGTGAGACATGAATGTTGGGTAGTGTCATCCATTACCATGGAAATTATTGTGACAAAACATTAAAAATTTACTCATGAACGAAACTCAATTTTCACAACAAGCTCAACTTTTATTAGCTTAGGAATACAGTCATCTCTCCCTTACTCGATATTGAAGGGACCATCGTCCCTCAGTCAACTCGTCTTCCTTTACCCGATACATAGAATTAGTCCAATTTTCATTTTTAATTATTCAAAGCTTCTACTGCAATCTCTGTTATTCACCCGAGGTCATAAACACTATCAGCAAAGCCATATATTTTCTTGAGGAATGTTATTAAGCTGGAAGTCACAATAAGCCAATTGGCCATAAGTAGAGTTACTGACGCCACAAAGGCTTTCCTTAAAGCAAATTTTTCCTGCCGTATTACTTCTGATTACCGCATTCTCTCCGAATTCTTCCAACAGATGAAGATCAGCAGTTCATTACGAAGAACGATGGCATTTCGAAAGAATAAGAAATAAGGAAAAACATTATGTTCACATGAGTAATCAAATAAAAATTTGTTGAGCGGTTTTTCAAAGAATGATTATATTTTCAAAGAATAATAAATTCACTAGAGCTATATATTTCAGTCAATGGACGAAAAATAAATACTTCTAAAAAGTTTATTAGAATAATCATTGAAATCCTAGATTTTGGCATAACTTCAAATTACAAATAAAAAGATACATGAAATTTAAAAGTAAGAAGACATAAAATAACCCATTTTTTATTCAATAACAGTTAATCATTCAGATTATTCAAAAAAATACGTTATCTTGCCAACTTTGCATTTTTCAATTTTACCAAATGATCTTTAAATAAACCATTTGAAAATAAGCTTACAGCCTTGGCCATCAAAATTGGCAATTTTTTCTACGTATAAAACTGCATTAAATGCAGACAATTCAAAATGACCAAATTGTTCTATGTCCAACTGTTTCAGGTCTGGTCCCCCATTTCCAAATTCTTACCCTTGGTCACGTTGTTAAAGTGATAAAGGTGATAAAGCTCTCACACTGGAAACTGTCATTGGATAAAGATCAGCAGTTATATTTGAGGAACGATGACATTTTTAAAGAATAATAAATTCAACAATGCTCAATATTCCAATAACTGAGCGGCGATTATATTCAGGGAGGATTTTTTACAATAATGATGACATTTTGGAAGAATAATAAATTAAACTTAATAATCCAACATTGAGCAACAAATGGATACAATTATTTTTGAACTTCTACAAAATTTGGTAGAATAAAATGACTAATTCAAAACGGCTGAGGAATAAAATCATTTTCAAGAATAGACGCTAGTAATAATTATCATGTAGATAGATTCGTTATTGACTGAATGATGATGACCCGATGAAAAATATGTTTGCCCAGAATAAATTTAAAACCATCTATTGAACAAAAATGCTAGTTTGGTTTTAAATCTGTTGAACCAATCGATTTTTCAATATACCATAACTAAATAAACATTTTGTGTTTTAAAGTAATTCGACCAAATGTTCATTCAACCAAATGTCCTTTCGACCAAATGTACTTTCGACCAAACGTCATTTGATCAAACGTGATTCGACCAAATTTCTTTCGACCAAATGTTCTAAAGCCGTGTAAAAATCGTCATTCTGCAGCTTGTTGCCGAAACTAAATAAGGTAACACAAGATGAATTCACTTTGGCATCGATGAACATAAACGTTCAAACTATCGTTGAAAGAAAATCTTTCTGTTCAACATCATATCGCCCATTCGGTGATCTATCGGATCATATGCTTGCTAACAACAAGCATGTAAATACACTTTTGATGTTGATAAATTTATGGGATGCAAACAGTTGCACCTTGGGCACCGCCAACAAATTTTCATTCGGAAGAATTTTAGCGTGCTCGAACTGAAAAATCCTCCGATGTGGTGAAATTGCTTCCATCAGTTAGTTGGCTTCGGAAGTTCAACCGGCGAGCTCCAGATTGGTGTTGCGAAGTTATTACCTTGCCATCTCGAAGAGTGACGAAGTATTTATCAATTGACAGATTTGCAGTCTCTTGGCCAGAGCGTTGACTGGAAACTTCAGTGATGTGCAGTAGAGTGATGCAAATTTTGAAATTTTAGCTCTCCTATGCTTAAACTATTTTTATTATGATAAATAGCATCCTCCCAAGGTTTGAAGTGATTCGGAAGAAATTTGACTGTGCACACTCCATTTGAAGTTTACATGGAGATTACTATGGAAAACGTCAACCTTTTGTGTTCAGCCCTCTATCTCGTCGTCATAGTATATTATGGAAAAGTGAACAAACTCTAATCATGTGAAATCTTTTCAGCTACAACTTTGACGAAGACCACATTTCGATTGGACGTCAGGATAAATTGCTATTCATAATCATAATGTGGGTTTTCATTTTGCATGCTTCACCAACTGCTCGGCAGGCAACAGTGGTGCTCCTGGCGGGTAAAATAGATCAAAGTAATCCAGGCTACTATGTTCTACAGCAAAAAAGCAGTGTTGTTCTCAAAGTATTACGGTTGTTAAGAAAATTTTCCGGTTTGCGGTAGCCGCAGAGTTCTACCGCAGCTGTCAAGGTTCTACCGCAGGCTTCAAAATCATTCCATCATTGAAGCAAACAAATCAATCATAGTTGTGGGATATAGAATCAACTGCGTTGGGAAGTGATAATAGGATTGATCACAGTAAGCGGTTTAATACGTTCAAATGTGATGCACGCTGTCATGTTGACGATATTGGTTTCCCTTAGTAACACGCTCCTGTCACTTGCATACTATATGCATGCATGCTCTGCTAGGGTTGTCGCAAAATCTCAATTAATCGATTAGTTGGTAATCGATTACAGTCCAAGAATATCGATTATCGATAACGATTAATCGACTAGTATTTTTCGATTAATCGAATTAATTGACATTTTTTTTTTGTAAATATGAGTTCTTACTGCTATTAGGTACACCGGAGTAGGCTAAAACGGGTGGGGCAAAATGAAATACTAAGTTTTAAACATGATGACAATAAGTGTAAGCAGGTTTTTCGTTCCTTAAAGTTGGTTTCATTTGTTAGCACAATGTTTCTGTAGTAAAATTTTAAATTTTTACGAAATTTTACATTTCATGTAACCCCAGCCGTTTCAACTTGCCCGAAATTTAATTGAAAAACTGTTTTAAAAATAGCTCCTAATAGATAAATTCTTGTGAATTCGGATGGACATGCACGATAAAATTCTTCTAAAATTTTATAGAATTTATCCAATTTTCGAAGCATGAAGCTGAGGTTCATGGCTTAGTGAATTGGTTCTTCAAGTTATTTTTTTTAAATCAAGATGAATTTAAGTATGTTATTAGTATACTATTTAGTATATTAGTATTTCGTTGAACCAATGGCCTACACTTATAATTCTGAAGCTTATCCTTTCCTTTCCCATTGTTCATGATTTCCATTATGGAAATGAAAAAAAAATAGAACTGACCCATTTATGCAGAACATACATGAACGAGAATAATTAGATCGAACTTCTATTGAAATTTGTGATATTTTCATTTATGGTAAATTGTAGGGAATAACTTAAAGAATTTTTAAAAATAAATTTAAAACAATTCGTATTTATCAGCATCACTAAAAATGTTTACGGAATTGTTACAAAATTCTAAGGATATTTTGAAATGAGTTTCTACACGATTTTCGAATGAACTTTAAATTCGTTCTTCAAGAAAATTCAATATCTAATATCTTAATACCGATATTCAGTTTTCTCAGGTAAGCTCTGTTTAGGTTACTTCAGAGTTTTCTACCTTCTGAATATTTGTTTCACAATTCTGCAAGGAGGAGAACAGTAAAAAAAATAGAATTTTTACTATAAATCTATGCGTCTGCTTTTTTTTACTTTATAACCTAGCTATCCCGGCATACTGCACGTTTATGGGCGTTTATTCTACAAATTATAATACACAATTTCCTAACGTTATCTATAAAGTTTATGGAATTTCCTCTCGCATGCGTCTGAGTTCTGGACAAATGCATCAGTGAAAAAAATACAAATCCGTTGACCCGCTCTCATGTCAACTCTTGACTAGGACTGGTATACTGCCCAGAACTGCATATTTGTCACTTTCGACATTTTTGACAATTTCGAGTTAATACCGTGGAGAGTCATCAAACGATAAACACTTACGATCAACTTACTGAAATCTGTTAGATTGTTCTAGAAAATTCGAAAAAAATACCAATTTGTTTGCCAGTTGTAATCGTATAACAGTCACATTGAGATTATACATGAGCCTCGTAATGTTGTAGCAATGAAATTTCTATCAGAATTATTTTCTGACTATTCCTCTCAATATACAATATTGTCTATACTAAATGTCAATCTCAAGTAAGCACTTTTGAGTTCATGGTAATTTAAAAAAAAATTCTTTCTTCCCATACTACCATAAAATCCACACTTGGGGGTCATGCACAAATTACGTCACGCTCCGAGGGGGGGGGATCAAGCCAAGCGTGACAAGTCTTACAAAAATTTCGGAGGACTCATACAAAAAACATGACAAAGGGGGGGGGGGGTCAAAAAAAGTTGAAATTTAGCGTGACATAATTTGTGTACCATCCCTTGATGTACCATTTATTTAATGCCTAGTTTTGTCGAATGTTACAAATATGCACTTATGGGCAGTTAGGACTGGAACTTTTAAGTTCTTTCCTGAAAAAAGACACCAAACTGGAACCAGGAAAAAAAAAACAATGAGAAACCAAACAAAAGTTAAGAAGAGTAAGAGAAACTTAGCAGGAAATAGAAGATATAAGAACGATGTATAAGAATAAGAAGAAGAAGAAATCGATTAACCATAAAATCTGACCAGAAATTTCTATGAAGTTTTTTTTAGATTATTTTTTTATTATTTTCTCGCGACATTACCATAAGTGTTACTTTTCGTATTACTGTATGCATTAGAGTGATGCAAATTTTGAAATTTTAGCTCCCCTATGCTTAAACGATTTTATTTATGAAAAATAGCATCCTCCCAAAGTTTGAAGTAATTCGGAAGAAATTTGACTGTGCACACGCCATTTGAAGTTTATATGGAGATTACTATGGAAAACGTCAATCTTTAGTGTTCAGCCCTCTATCTCTTCGTCATAAAATTTTATTGAAAAGTGAACAAATTCTTCTAATGTGAAATCCTCCCAGCTACAACTTTGCCGTAGACCATTTTTTGATTGAACGTCAGGATAAATTGTTATTCATCATTATAAAGTTGGTTTGCATGTAGCATGCTTCACCAACTGTTCGGCAGGCAACAGTGGTGCTCCTGGCGGGAAGAATAGATCAAAGTAATCCAGGCTACTATGTTCTACAGCAAAAAAGCAGTGTTGCTCTGAAAGTAATTGATTGATCATCTCAGCATGATTCAGACTTTGTTATCAATAATAACATATTATCCATAAGTCCCATAGAAATGTGGTCTTCGGCAAAGTTGTAGCTGGGAAGTTTTCACATGAGATGAGTGTGTTCACTTTTCCATAGATTATTATGACGAGCAGTTAAAGGAATGAACACAAAAGGTTTGCCTTTTCCATAGTAATTTCCATATAAACTTCAAATATCGTGTGCACAACCAAATTTCATCCGAACCTCTCCAAATTTTGGGAGGATCATTTTAATCATAATTGACATCGTTTAAGCATAGGGGAGCAAAAACTTCAGAATTTGCATCAGTCTAGTATGCATTATGTCATGATTTTCACTTGGAATTTCATCTGAATATAAATGAAATTTCCCAGTCTTTTTTCTAAGTATGTCACCAGAGAAACGTCAAGGAAATAATTAGTATATGAAAAACTGAATTTAGTACTATACCATTTAATTCCACTAGCGTTTGTACCCTTTGACAGATACGCGTATTTCGACCTCAACTGTAAGGCAGTCTTCAGTGTCATGTATTAGACTCGACTTGGATTATTTTTCGAAATAAATCTGGGGGTAAATTCTAAAGAGAATTTTAATGACGAAAGCTAGACACACGGAAAATAGTCACATTGAATGATACGAGGCGACGTTAATATGACATATGTAAACACAGCTTTGAGATTTTTTTCGTTATGCTTAACAAATTTTAATTGTTTCCCTGTGTGCGACACTTCGTATTGGTATACTAGTTCGCTTTAAGTTATTTGGAAAAAATATACAATTTTTTGATGTGCAGATTTTTTTTTTCTTAATTAACAGGAAATCGTAGCTAGACGGTAGTTTAAAAATAAATGTCTTGATACTTTTGACCCGTGAAAATGTCCAGGCAAAACTGCTAGAGAAATCTTCAAGGAAAGTTCCTGAGGAAATGTAGGTTAAATTTCTAGAATTTAATCCTTTAAGAATTCATTAAAAAATTTTAATAAAAAAGGCAGAATTCTTGGAGTAAGACCTGGATATTTCCCCTTTTCCTCAGGAAACCTGGATATTTTTTTTGTTGGTCCTTTGTTAAGGTTATGTATTAAACATTAAACAAAAGGTTATGTATTAAACAAAAATTTCACATCATGCATTGAGGGCGAAAATGGCCATTGGCTTTGAAACAATTGCTGCAGGAATTCTACCAGAGGCTCTTTTAGGAATTCTATCAGGGATGCTACCGTCAGGATTTTTTTAGGGATTTCTCCCGTAACTTCACCATCATTCATGCTTCCAAAGATTCCTCCATGCATTTGTCCCAGATATTTCCCTCAGGCTCCTCCAGGATTGTTTACGGTAATTTCTCCCAGAATTTTTCTCAAGATTCCTCACGGAATTCCCTTGAAAAAATTCTCACAAGGATTCTTTCAGGGAGTTCTCTAGAGAATTTCATGAGATTATTCCAGCAAAACTACCAAGGAGTCCACATGAAACCCCTCCAGAGATGCCTTCATGAATATTTCAAAAAATTTTGCTTCAGAAATTCTCAGTAGATTTTTTCAGTTTTTTCCTTCGCGATTTTTTGTCAGAGGTTTCTTTACCCCTATACGAGCAGCTTCAATATTTTGCCATGAAGAAATATTAAAATCGCTACAACTTTTTTGTTTCTCAATAGTGAAGGTGTACCGGTATTCGCCATGTACCAGTTATTCGCCACCCCGGATTATATATTGTTTTACGATATATATGGTTGCCAATTGTATAGTGCTCGCTAAATTGCTTTAAGATGATACGGAAACATTCTTGGAAACCGCGAAATTTTCTCAGAAAATAATAGAAAAAAATCATTTTCCTTAAAATTGAAAATTAAAACTAAAAATCCTTTAAAATCAAAAATTAAAATCGTGGCGAATACTGGTGCAAGTGGTCCAGTATTCGCCACCCCCATTTTTAATACAAAAACAATGTTTCTGATAAGTTTTTATATTTTCCCTGCTGAGCATGGATTGAAAGCTTTCGTTTGATGTATTGACAATAACCAAAGGTCGTTTGATTTATTTATAAACAATATTTTTCCTAAGGGTGGCCAAAACTGGTACACTTTCCATATATTTGCACCACCACAAGTTCTCAATGTCTTCTATTTTAATAATCTGTACTTGTTTTGATCATTGGTCATCTGGATCCGGAGATATTCCAAAATTCTTTGGGGGACCGACGCGTAGCCAATGACCCACGTTATATCTCAAGTTACAGATTTTTCTCATGTTCTATTATTGGCTTTTCAAAACTATACTTTGACGAGAGTCTGTTGTGAAAAAATGAAACAAAACGGTGCAACCGTTTTTTGAGTAATAAGCTTTTATGCTTTTGGTACAACTGCGGCCGTAACAAGATCTTGAAAACTTAAAAAACATCATATTGTAGTTTTGGACTTCTTGAAGGGAACTCAACCGATTTGAATGATTTTTTCAGTGAAGCTCTTTATTACCTGACACTATATAGCCCGCATTTTTTTATAAATCGACTAAAAACAAAATAGCGGCCTAAGAAATTCTCCCAAGGAATACCGGATTATATTCAAAACTAGATGACCAATGGTCAATACCGAAACAAAATCCAAAAATAGAAAAGTTTGTTGAGAATATGTGAAAAAAGGTGCAAAAATATCGAGAACCAAAAAAGTTATCGCAATTTGAATACTGTTTTTTGGTGATAAGATGAAGCTGCCGGTAAAGAAATTAAAAATTATACTTGGAATTATACGAGTCGTTTCTGTTTCGCTGCTACAGTTTTTCTTCTTCGGAATTTACAGTGAATTTTATTTGGGGTTCCTCTAAAAAATCCTGTAAGTATTTAGATAATTCATCCATGGATTCCTTTATAAATGGCTCTAGTACAACTTTTAGGGATTGCTTATGGGTCTCCTTCTGAAATTTCTTAAGAGATGGCTGCAAGTATTTTGTTTAAAATTCCTCTAGGGATTGCTTCAAGAATTTTTTTAGAAATTTGTTTAGGGTTTTCTGCAACCATTGCTTCAAAAACATCACTTGGCTCCTCCGAAACATTTTCCTGTGGTTTTATCAAGAGTTCCTCCAGGAATTTCTTCAGAATTTCAAAAACAATCTCTTTGAGGTTCTTGAAGAATTCCTCCAAAAAATCCTAGGATTCGGAGACGAACCAGCCAACAGCTGAAAGTCTCGATAATAAAGATAATAATAATAATAATCCTAGGATTTTCCTTTATAAATTTATCCGGTGATTCCTCTACGACTTATTCTAGGAATTGTTCCAGATTTTTTTCAAGTGATTCTATCTGTTTTTACAGTCATTTCTCCTAGAATCGGCCAGAATTTCCTCATGTTTTGTATTTCAGTAATACCTTATTTGTTCTTACAAGATTTCCATGAAGTCTTCCGAAAATTTCTCAACAAATTCATCCTGAAATTCCTTCCAGGGTTTATTTAGTAAAAACAACAAGTATTATTCCTGAAATTCTTTGAAAAATACCTGTAAAAACTCATCAATTAGGACGTATCAATGTACATCTGAAAACTCCTCCTGGAATTGACTTTTTTTTTCTTTCGGAATTTCTCCAGTTATTTCTCCTGGGTTTTCTTCAAAAATTTCCTCAATATTGTTTCCTGGAATTCATTCAGGAAATACTCCAAGAATTTCTCCAAGGAATCCGAGGGAAAGTTTTTTTTAAATGCCCTGGTTGAAATCGCTGAAGAAATCTCTTAGTAACGTCTGGAGGAATTTCTGAAGGAATTCTCGCTGGAATCCTAATAGGATTTTTTGGGCGAATCCCTTGAACAATTCCTAGAAAAATCAGGAGGAATCTGTGGACGACTCCTGGTGAAATTCTTGGATCATTTTCTGTAAGGATTCTTAGGGGAAATACTGCAGGTGCACATAGAGGACGTTGTGTACGGTCTCATGAGGGTTTTTTGTAGTGTCTTGCATAGGAACCCTGGATGGAAGTGATAGAGAAATATTTTGGAATGTTTTTGGGAAACGCTAGAGATTATTTCGACAGTTTTTTATTTATTTTTTTTAAATGCCTGGAGGAATAGCCTTGAAAATAATGCCTGAAGGAGTATTGAAATGAATTTCGAGACAATCTCTACCAACTTCCTGAATAAATTCCAAGAATCCTTTGAAGAAATGCCTGGACGAATCACGAAATAATTTGGGAAGGAATACATAAAGGAATTTCTGAAGCAATTCCTGAAAAAAAAACGAAGGAATCTCATATTTGAGCTTCATGTTGAATTCCACTATAGAGATATCTACATGGATAAACAGCTATAAATATCCTTAGAGATCTTTTTGGAAAAATTTTTGCAATGTGATTCCTGGAGCAATTTGTGGATATATCTGTGGAAACATCTGAACAAGTTTATAAATCTATGAATTCCTGGATAAATCAACGGGAGAATCAGTCTGGAAATTTTCATACGATATTTCTGGAGCAATTTATGTAGCCCTATCTGTACCGATTCCATGATTCTAGTTATTGATCGCAGATTCTACGTTTTTTTTACCGTTGTTTAAAAATAATATAAATTTTGTTCTATATTCGTGTTTTGTCATAAAATGAAGAATTTAATATTTGCTATGGTATGACGTCTTTCTGAGTGTGAATAAAAATCATAGATTTTGAGCTGACGAATGATGGTGCAACATGATGTTCAGGAATTGTCTACACAAAGATCTACCAGAACCGATATCTCATGACCAAACTCAATCGTCTATGATTTGATGCTCTTGTGAATCAGAATAAAAAAAGTGAGCCATACACGCTTATGAAATTCTGACCATAGGTGTATACCACTTCCTTGTGTACAGCATGATCAAATTTACAAAAACTGTTCAGAACTCTATTGTAGAGTCTCATACCTTTCCATTAGAGTGTAAAAAATATATTAGGTTCAAAAGTTAATTTTTGAGAGCGTTTAAAAGCATTATAGCGCCGCTCACCGAGGTCACGGAAAGATTATTGCAGCATGGATATGATCGCTTTCCAAAGTTAGTTTTCTTAAGTAAGGAAATATCAGAACTATCTCTTTTTTTAGTGCCAATGTCTAAAAATCACCCCGATGTACAAAGAAAACATAAGGGATTTTTTGATAAATTCATTGTAAACATTCGTTTAAAAATGTGGGAAAATCTCAAGAGATACTTTAGGAAGATCAAGAAAACGCTGAATGTGGAATCTTTCCAAAAGTGAATAAAGGAAATTGAGCAGAATATTTTTCTCTTCTCCCTGTGAAGTGTAAAACATGGAAACGGTAGTAAAAATTTGTGGCATATGCAATGACATAATGACCCATGGTCATTTAATTGATTGACAATATACTGCTGTGAATCGCAAATGAGTTCCATTCAAACGAATACTAAAAAAAGTTCAGGAGATTGACACATGTTTGGATATCAATGAAACTTTCACATTTTGCTTATCATTCTGATACCTTTTGAGAGAAATACAGGTCGGACTCGATTATCCGGAGTATCGATTTTTATTCACTCCGGATAATCGAATCACTAAGGAAAAAATTAAAATCTTCGATAAATGAACTTAAATATTATCTTTTTGTTGTTGTTTTATTTAAATGATGCGGTGGCGTAGCCAGAAATTATTTCTAGGAACAGTAGGGGATTTTACAAGAAAAACAAAATTTTGACCAGCATACACAAAAAAACACTTTTTCAAACCCCCTTTTTCTTAAATACGTTCAAAACTGCAAAACCATTCATATTGTATATTGCAATACCAAATTATTTCAGATTCATGCATTAAAATTTAAAAACAAGAACATCGAAAAACAAGTTCCGGATAATCGAGTCTAAAATTCCGGATAATCGAATCCCGGATAAACGAGTCCCCGGATAATCGAGTCCGACCTGTATTAGGATGATCAAAATACCGTTAATTTTTGTATAACACGTTACAAAACTATGCAGTGGGACTGTAATGAGGTCACATTTCATTATAGGATAATTCGGCTTGGTTTTTTTTTTACAAATTTTATCGAACAAATTATGCAGTCTCGTTAGTGTAGTTGAAAGGTCATAAATAATATAATATAATATAATAATAATAATAAGATAATAATAGGAATATATGCTCAAAACATGTATAAACTAAAATTGGACAAAAAATCAGATGGGACTGCCTTGCGATTCACGGCAGTATAGGAATATAGGACTGTGTTTGGAAAACTGGTTTGCTGGTTTGCTACTGACAAGAAAAGGAATCGCCTATCTCGATGCGAGGAGAATTTCTTCCCAAAAATGACCAGGAAATTACATTTCTCTGATCGCAGTTCGCAGTTGGTGAGAAATGTCATTTCAAATGGGACTCTCTGTAGGAAATTTCTTGACCCATTCAGTAAAGAAACTTCTTTACTTTTCTTGAGTGAAACAGCATACTTAACTTTACACAACACAGTGTTCTACAGGAAAACATAATCGTAGTCTGAATTGGTCATTTTATTTTGGAAAAATCGTCAAATAATCGAAGTCAATTAATCGATTATCTCGATCATTAAGTGAGTCAGCTATCGATAAAAAATTAATCGATTAGTGAGTCGATTAATCGATTAATCGAAATAATCGATTAATTTGCGACAACCCTATGCTCTGCCTCACTTGAGAATCAACACTTGTCTTGGTAAGTTGTGTGAGCATCGCGTGGAGGGTGATTCCTTTCCCAGTGATTATCAGTATAGAACCCATTTCAAGATAATTGTACAATGGTACGTATACCACAAGTGTGTCATAAGTATTATGGATAGCGATGTACGATGACCTACTGACGTACTGAGACTGCACCTTCCGACGGGTGTTAAGATTGTTGGCTTCGCCGATGATATCACCCTAGTGGTCTATGGCGAATCGATGGAGGAAGTAGAGTTGACAGCAGCTTGAAAGAGAAAACGCTATAAAAAATAGCAACAAACAATGATCATCAAGACGGTATCCAAGGTATAATTGAAGCCTACTGATGATTTACCAGTGCAAGTCAGTGATGTGACAGCTGCGGTAGCTTTTCATTGAACCGTAAAACGGAAAGTTTTCCGTAAAATTGCAATAATTGAATGATCATCTCAGCATGATTTAGACTTTGTTATCAATGATAACAAATTATCCTTACGTCCAATCAAAATGTGGTCTTCGGCAAAGTTGTAGCTGGGAAGAATTCACATGAGAAGAGTATGTTAACTTTTCCATAGGTTATTATTACGAGCACTTAGGGGACTGATCACAAAAGATTTGCCTTTTCTATAGTAATTTCCATATAAACTTCAAATCGACTGTGCATAACTAAATTTCTTCCAAATCATTTCAAATTTTGGGAGAATGATTTTCATCATAATTGACATCGCTTAAGCATAGGGGACCATTCCTTGCTTAGCGCTTGTACGAGTCGGTTGACTGATTCCCGGTCTCATCGCACGGCACTTTTGCAAAGTACTTTTTGACCTTTTTCCCCCACCGCCCGCGTGGGTTTTTGGTTCAGTAGTTTCGTAATAGTTCCAAGTACGACTAGTTTAGTGCAATATTTGTGCTTAGGCGATCGCGCTTTGCGAAGGAAGCGAACTAGTGTAACTAGTATCGTTCCACCGCAATAAAAAAAGTCATCACAACCAGCTCTAAGTGATTGATTTTTTTCCCCCGCACCGAGAGCAACATCAAAGCAGAAGTCATTCTGCTACCTACGGTGCGTGAACGTTCTCCTGCTGTACATCGAACGTAAACGGATAAGTATAAATTTGTATACCAATTCCATATCCATTGAATTGCTATCACATCTCCGAATAAACAGTGTTGAGGTCAAGCTTGTTTTCGCTTCTTTTCTGTCTCTCTCCCGGTTCGATTGTTTCGACCGAATAGGGGAGTAGGGTACAAAATACAAAATAGGGGAGTAGGGTACAAATCGGTAATTTTTTTTTTCTTGATTTTTTTTTTATTTTATTCTGCCCGTATAGGGGAGGTGTGTACATAATAGCCCATTGATTAGTTAAGTTTTTTTTTTCTTTTCACATTTTTTTTTGTTTTTTTTTTTCTTTTTTTTTGTTTTGTTTATTTGGTTGCGGTTGAAAGTTTTCCCGCATGGACGAATCGGATGGAGGCGATACGCCTCCTAAAGATCTTGTTGCTAGAACGCGGTTTTATCAACCATCTTCGGCAGGGCCTTGGGTTGTCTATTTCCGGCGCAAAAGTAAGATTTTGAATGTGCTCTCGATCTCTCGAGAGCTGACGCGTAAATATCCTGGGACCGTTATTCATCAAGTAAAACAATCCAAGCTGCGTGTAACTGCACCTAGTTACAAAGCAGCAAATGAGATTGCTCAGCATGAGGCTTTTACTGTGGAATATTACGTCTACATTTCTGCACGAGAGGTAGAGGTGGAAGGGAAAATCGTTGACGCGAGTCTGACATGTGAAGACATAAAGACTGGCAAAGGCGTTTTTGATAACCGGTCAATTCCTGATGTGGCTATACTGGATTGCAAACAATTGCAATCAGTTTCCATGGAAGGAAATAAGAAAGTGTTTTCGCCGTCAGCCTCGTTTCGAGTGACTTTTCCTGGTTCCGTCCTCCCAAAATTTGTTTGCATTGATAGTGTTTTTTACCCAGTGCGTCTTTATGTGCCGAAGGTATTCAATTGTACCAACTGTAAGCAACGTGGTCACAGTGCTAGCTTTTGCGACAACAAGCCCCGTTGTGGCAAATGCAACCAAGCTCACTTAGAAGATGCTTGCACAAAGGAAGCTGAAAAATGCTGCTACTGTAGCAAGGATCTGCATGACTTGCAGAAATGCCCGGCATACAAAAGGCGCATTCGAAATGAGAGTCGCTCCATTGTGAAGCGCTCCAAGAAGACGTATGCGGATATGGTGAAATCTTTAAATCCGCCAGCAAAAGAGTCTTCATCAGCCATCCCAGTTGGTAACTCTTTTCAAGAGTTGTCCTCCGACGAAGCGTACGACGACGAAACCGATGGGGGGGATTCTTCGGAGGTACACGCACCCGGAAAAAGAAAGTCTCCATCTTCTCCGGAACTGCGCCGTAAGGTATTGAAATCTTCCCTCAAAAGTTTGCCTAATTCCAAAGGAGGTGGGGCAAATTTTAAAATGCCGAAGCAACAGGTCTTTGATGCATCCGTTCCGTGCTGTAGCAAAGATTTGCCGCCCCCGCTTCCACCGATTAAATATACTTCAAAAAGAAGCTCTAGACAAGATAGCAAGAAAAAAGCTACTGAAGTCCCTCGCTCTTCCTCGAAAACCCCCCGGGCCAAGCGAGGACTGATAACTTTTACGGCCCTTGTGGATCGCATATGTGATGCCCTCGCAGTTTCAGACTCATTCAGAGGCATACTCGACCTTTTTCTCCCCGCAATAGAAGAGTATCTCAGGGAATTGACTATCTCGTGGCCCCTCCTTGCTTCGATCATATCTTTCGATGGATAATTCATCGAGTGAGGTACAAGATATGATCACTGTGCTACAGTGGAACTGTCATAGTCTAAAACCTAAACTAGACACATTTAAGTTTTTGCTTCACAATTCCGATTGTGAAATATTTGCACTTTGTGAAACATGGCTTTCTTCTGAAGATGATCTTAACTTCTACGATTTTAACATTATACGCCAGGATCGTGATGATAATTACGGGGGAGTACTTTTAGGGATCAAAAAGTGCCATACATTCTACAGAATCCCAATCCCGACCCATCCAGGCATAGAAATCGTTGCTTGCCAAATAAACGTAAAGGGTAAAGATCTTTGCGTAGCTTCTGTTTATATTCCTCCAAGAGTTTCAATAAACCGCCGTCATCTATGGAATGCAGTCTCCATGCTCTCATCCCCAGTTTTAATACTGGGTGATATGAACTCACATGGTACTGGATGGGGCGAATCTTATGACGATTGTAGAGCGGCTATTTTCTATGATTTATGCGACGATTTCAATTTGAACATTTTAAACACAGGTGAAGTGACACGTATTTCATCCGACGGCAAAGAAAGCCGCATTGACCTGTCTTTGGGTTCAAGTTCACTATCATTCGATTGCATGTGGAAGGTCATCGATGATCCCCATGGTAGTGATCACTTACCCATAATAACCTCTATCAGAACTAATTGTGAAAGGTCAGAACAGTCAATTCAGGTTCCTTTTGACCTCACTAGGAATATCGATTGGCAAAAATTTGCATCAGCGGTAACTTTCGGAATCGAATCATTCAACTCCCTCCCACCGTTGGATGAGTATCGATTCCTAACAGAATTGATTTATAAAAGTGCATTAGAATCCCAAAAACAACGAGTTCCAAGTGGATCCTTCAAAAGACGACCAGCCACACCTGGTTGGGATGATGAATGCACTCAGTTGTATCGAGAAAAATCTAATGCCTTTAAAGCTTTTCGTAGATATGGTACCTCAGAACTTTATTTAGAGTACTCGAAGCTCGAAAAAAAGCTGAAGAATCTTATCAAAGCGAAGAAGCGTAGTTATTGGCGGCGTTTCGTTGATGGCCTCTCACGAGAAACTTCAATGTCGACGCTTTGGAGAGTGGCTCGCAACATGCGAAACCGCTCATCCGCAAATGAGAGTGATGAATACTCCAACCGTTGGATATTCAACTTCGCAAAAAAGGTCTGTCCAGACTCAGTTCCAGCTCATCCGCCTCTCTGGGAAACTCCAAGAGACGATTCTTTGGACAGGCCATTCACTATGCTGGAATTTTCTATGGCTCTTCTTTCATCAAACAATTCATGGAGCACAACATTGTTCCACCTGAATGGAGACAGGTCAAAGTAATAGCTATTCAAAAGCCTGGGAAACCAGCGTCTGATCATAATTCGTACCGCCCGATCGCTATGTTATCATGTTTAAGGAAATTGTTAGAAAAAATGATCCTATCCCGACTCGATCACTGGGTCGAATCAAACAATATGCTTTCCAATACTCAATTTGGCTTTCGCAAGGGTAAAGGAACAAACGATTGTCTAGCGTTGCTTTCATCAGATATTCAATTAGCTTTTGCCGACAAGGAGCAACTGGCATCAGTTTTTCTGGATATTAAGGGCGCATTTGATTCAGTTTCCATAGAAATATTGTCAGAAAACCTGCACAATAGTGGCCTACCTGGACTATTGAATGATTTCTTGTACAATTTGTTGTCAGAAAAGCACATGAGCTTCACTCTCGGCCAACTGACAACTTCCAGAATTAGCTATATGGGCCTTCCCCAAGGCTCATGTCTAAGTCCCTTGCTTTATAATTTTTATATTAAGCATATTGACAACTGTTTGGAAGAACCATGCACGCTTAGACAACTTGCAGATGATGCTGTGGTCTCTATGAAGGGCCCACGAGCGGAAATCTTGCAAAGACCATTGCAAAATTCCCTTGATAATCTATCCACTTGGGCTAGAAATTTAGGGATCGAGTTTGCGCCGCAAAAAACTCAACTGGTTGTATTTTCAAGGAAGCGGAATCCAGCCCAACTAAAGCTTAAGCTTTTGGGAACAGACATCGACCAGTCTTTGACTTCAAAACACCTTGGGGTCTGGTTTGATTCTAAAGGCACTTGGCAAACCCATATTAGGTATTTAATGGAAAAATGCCAACAAAGGATCAATTTCTTACGAACAATTACCGGAACATGGTGGGATGCTCATCCGGAAGACCTCATAAAACTCTATAAAACAACCATTCTCTCTGTTCTAGAGTATGGCTCTTTCTGTTTTCTCTCAGCAGCAAACTGCCACCTTATCAAATTGGAACGAATTCAATATCGTTGCTTGCGTATCGCCTTAGGGTGTATGCACTCAACACATAATGCGAGCCTGGAGGTACTGGCAGGGGTTTTACCGCTACAGAACCGATTCTGGGAGCTCTCGCTAAGAATACTGATTAAGTGTGGAGTGAGCAACACACTCGTCATTGAAAACTTAGAAGAATTGCTCAAACTGAATACTCAGTCAAAATTCATGAGAGTTTATCTCTACTACATGTCATCTGACATAAGTCTTTCATGTTATAAACCTCCACGTGTACGCTTCACCAATGACAGTTCCTCTGTTGAATACGATCTAACCATGAAACAAGCTGTTCATGGAATCCCAGATCAACTTCGATGTTTAACTATTCCACGTATTTTTAACGCAAAGTACCAAAATGTCGATTCCTACAGGAGATATTTCACAGACGGGTCCCGTATCAATGGATCCACTGGCTTCGGTGTCTTCAATGAAAACTCTTCCGCCTTCCGAAAACTTCAGGAACCTTGCACGGTTTACGTTGCTGAGCTGGCAGCAATCAACTTCGCTTTGGGGATGATCTCAAACATGCCCGCAGACCACTTCTTCATCTTCTCGGATAGCCTCAGTTCTATTGAGGCACTCCGATCGATGAAACCTGTAAAGCATGCATCTTACTTTCTTACAAAAATAAGAGAGCAGATGTGTGCACTGGTCGAAAGATCATATAAGATTACCTTTGTATGGGTCCCCTCACATTGCTTAATTTATGGCAATGAGAAGGCGGACTCTCTCGCAAAGGTGGGCGCTGAGGAAGGTGAGATATATGATAGAAGAATTTCACACGATGAATTGTTTCATTTAGTACGTCAAAGTTCTCTTCACGGTTGGCAAAGCGATTGGCTGAATGGCCAACTGGGACGGTGGTTACATTCCATAATTCCTAGAGTTTCCTTGCGAGCGTGGTGGAAAGGTTTGGAACTAAGTCGAGATTTCATTCGCGTGATGTCAAGACTTATGTCCAACCATTACTCGCTAGATGCACATTTGCACAGGATTAACCTCGCGCTGAGCAATATTTGTAATAGGTGTGGTTATGGTTATGATGACATCGATCACGTAGTTTGAGAAATGCGCCTCCAGAGCGCAACTTTTGGATACCCTTGCGGCCCGAGGTAGACAACCCTATGTTCCTGTTAGAGATGTGTTGGGCACTCGCGATCTCATTTATATGGTCGCAATTTACGATTTTCTTCGCTTGTCCTGTATAAAAGTTTAATTCTCTTGTGTTCTCTTCTCCAGTTTTTTTTTTCTCTGTGTGTGTCCCCTTTATGTTGGATTGAGGATCCTGGCCATCCGGCAGACGAATACCAGCAAGAAATTGGTACCAACGCCATTACACGTTACCACGAGTTACCACGATATACCTCCCGGATGAGCTGCAGAAAACCCTAAACCCAATCCTCACCATGTCCTTCCTTCCAAAAATTGTGACCATTAACCTCGAGTTGCCACGAGTACCCTGGCTCCATCCCATACTAATTTTGGTATGAAAAAGTGAATGATTTGTAAATAATACAAAAAATGGATTTCGGCTCCGTAAAGCGTTAAACGCGATTGAGCCTCAAATAAATGAACTAGATAAAAAAAATAAGCATAGGGGAGCAAAAATTTCAAAATTTGCATCTGTCTAATGTGCAGTGCACTGCAGACTTCACTGTCAAATGGCAAATATTCAGCTTGTGGACTCATTTATGTGTAATAGTTGTGATTCCGATTATGAATCTGATCATCTGATATGTAACTGTCCCTTTTTGTGCAACTGCGATTGCAATTACTGTTTACTAAGTTATTAATTGAACATGATTTCAGAAGCCTGAATCTTCTAGACATTCTGTTAATCTTAATCCACGGTAGTAATGAGCTATAGACTCTCCTTCCACCCAGGCGTTTTGCTGCACCCGTTTAGGGCGCTGTTCAAACCCACTATGCGATTTGACCTAAACCCTATTTCCTGTGGCCTATCATCCTTCTCCATTCTTTACCCATCAGGTAGATGATGAGATAGGCTCAAACATGGCAATGACAAAAATCTCGCAATTGGCGGGGAAAATGCCTCTAGAGCAGCCATTCTGATACCTTATGCCTTTGCCTGTCGGCAGATTTTGTTGTGCTAAGAAAATATGCTTCCACTGTATGTGAGCAACGATTGTTGAACAGGAGAATTTAAACAAAACATGACCTGCGCCACATACGTCATCAAATTGTATTTCCAATTACACAATCTACTCTCTCTCTTCATCTGAGATCAGCTCTAATTCCAAGATCAAATATTTACTGCACTCCATTCACTCCTGTGCTGATTAAAATTCACTTGTTCGACCATCTGTTTTGCCACATCCCTGATTTTGGTGCAAGCAGCGTGATAAAAATTACCAGTCCCGTACCATCAGAAAGGTAATCACAAAGAACAACATCAAACTACGACAACAAGTGAATTTCTATGAACCTTCTTCCGTACCCCTGGCCGAAAAGCATCTCCGAAACACATTGGCTTCAAACCGACCATGTCTCATCTCATTTTCCACCCTAAGGCTCTGGCCTGATGGAACCTGCCGTATGGGTGTATTCCTGCACTTAATAGAGAGATCCTTTTAATGTAGAAACATTGAGCATTGCCGCGGTTTCGGCACCATATGTCAACCTTAAAATGTAGTAATAATAGTCGTCATCATCATCATCAGAAGCAGGGTCTTTCTTCCTCTGGCTAAATGGTGTTCAAACTACAAGTTCATTACGATCGTATGAGTGGGCTCAGGAGGAAGAAAAAATACCAAGGGTGAATGTGTACGCCGTTAAATGCACTCGCATATTTGCCACGTCAAGTTCGTTGCTTCGCAGCATCAGAAGTGGAAACAGGACGATTTGAGGTACACGCAGCACCTCGCTGTACGCGAAGGGACACTAACGAGGGTGTATAAAGTCTTACCCACTGCTGCGCGTGGTGGAAACGATTTTCTGCACATATGTCGGAATATTCATTTTTTTCGCCAATGCAATCTTTGTCGGTGCTTTTTGCGGTGCCAATTGAGGCTGTTGATGAGCGTTTTCTATTTAATCGTGAGGAATATATATAGAAGTACTGAAGGATGAATTTTGAGATCTCTTCCTAAAATTGCGCGGATTACGTCGTGTTTATTCTTTAGATTAGATTTTCTATTCATTTTGTTACAATCTCCACCTAATAAAAATACGGGATCAATAAGTTGAAATACTATTCAACGAATAGTTCTTCTTCTTATTTTTAGCGTTACGCCCCGACTGGGATAAAACCTGCTTCTCAGATTAGTGTTCTTATGAGCACTTCCACAGTTATTAACTGAGAGCTTTCTTTGCCGCTTGACCATTTTTGCATGTGTATATCGTGTGGCAGGTACGAAGATACTCTATGCCCTGGGAATCTAGAAAATTTCCATTTACGAAAAGATCTTCGACCGGTGGGACTCGAACTCACGACACTCAGCATAGTCATACTGAATAGCTGCGCGTTTTCCGCTACGGCTATCTGGGCCCCGAATAGTTGCAATATTCAAATGTCCCAGCAGTATTATCATAATGCGATACCGCAAATTGTGTCTACGTCTATTCAAAACGGTACATCCAGCTTCCGCAGCTAAATGAGTCCCTTGCGGCCTAGTCATTATCTGCCGCGAGATCCATTTACCCGGTAGGAAAATTAAATTTGTAATCAACTTCCTGTGGCCCCCCGGATTGTTAGCTTTACCCGAAGAGGAAGGGAAGTCGACGAACCAGAAGAAAAGATTGAAAATCTCTGTTCCATCGGAAGGGGGGAGGGGGGGGGGGGGGTTGCGAAACTCATCACGCGATTGTGGCGCTATGATGCAACAATAAAACAAGGGAAATTTCATATTTTCCGGGTGTTGTTTCCGAAATGACTATGCTTTGCGAGAGATGGGAAGATGAGGGGCAAACAAGTGGGATGAGCTTTTCAAACGGTTCCTTCCGAAGTGGGATTTCGGATGGAAGTTGCTGAAGCGAGAGAAAAGTGTGAGAATAATAAAACCATTATGACTTTATTGTTGCAATAACTGTTTGAAAGTTAGGTTAACCTAGTTTGGCTTATTTACATAAACAGTTTTATACGACGGAGAATCAAATCAAAGTGTAGATTTAATTCGTTTTTGCATTTTTTGCTCATTGTCTAAATTTTAAGATTGCAATGATTTAACTGAAAATCTGTTGCAGTTGCATAATTTGTAAAATCAAGTAATTTCTTAAATTTGTATTGAACCGATCATGTTTTATTGAACTCAAGCTTTTAATGTCAAACGGCCTATTTGCAGTGATTGATTTTCTTTCATGTCTTCAATATCTTCCTCCTGTCATTTGGTCAGGCACTTGTATTCGACTTTATTTTGTTTTTTGTTTAGGAACATAGGCATTTAAACTCTAATGCAAACATACTCTTCTAATAAAACTTTAGTTTGAAAAAGTTTTTCCGCCTATTTGACAAACTGATTGAAAAAGAGTAGTGTTTGATCTTTCGACATGTCGCACGTCGTGCTCGCGTTGTAGTGAAAAAGTGTCGTGATGTATTACTAGTGTGCGATCTATTGATCGCGTTGCTTGCTTTTGCGGGGACGAGTGATGGACACTTGTTCGGCGTACAATGCGATTATCGAATCATATCGCGAATCCGGTTAGGCGTGAATATATTATGGATCGCTTCACCAACCAGTGGTGACTCCCGGATTCTTACTTTATGCCACTAATCCAGAGGTTCCCAAACTTTATTAGATCGTGGTGCCCCCGTACCAGTATAAATAGCACTAAAAGTTAATAACCTGGTTATGTACAGTTAGACGTTTTCTCTTGTATTTTTATAACTTTCAGTTTTAAAGGTTCAGCATTGAACTATCTTTTAGCGTAGAATTATCATTGTAAACGATACATTCTATGCAATGGTTACCTTGCATTTATCAATTGAAGTTTATAGATTTGCCACTATCTTTGAAATCACAAAAAAATCCTTTTCGTAGTTTTAACAATATTGGGATATGAACTATGAATCCAATCTCACAAATATATGATTCAATTCCCATTGTCTTTTGAGGGATCTGACGCACGGTAAATGGCTGGGCATGGCTTACCATTAGACCATTAGACCCCATTGTGTGGTCCTTAGCCTCTTGCCCAGCAACTCCTATCCCTACCTCCTCGAGGTACTGGCCGGGGTACGAGTAACCTTAGGGAAGATCGGGTTGTAGAGAACCCAAAACACATCTCCATTTAGTGGTATACAAAATAACAGTGACTTTATTATCTCCCTCTTAGTGACCTTTATTTCTTAGCCTACTACATCTCTCCATGTCTTAAATAAAATTTAATTAATAATTAGTTGACCTAATTAAACTCGAATGGTATGAAACAACATGATAATTACTAAAACATGTAAAAATAATTATCCTAACATGAAATATTTTGGTAAGACTTTGCTGTTATGTAATGTGTTTTAAATAAATTGATATGTTTCTTCAATTCCAGAACTACGTAGCGTTCTTGCTGTGCATCGAGCTTCAGTATAGCTTATAAGTATCCTGCCATGTTCTTTGGTTCAATCATCGTATTCCTGGACGTCACAAACTTCGAAGTTGACAGTTGCGCTTGCCTAAATTTTATGGAAAATATGTATTAGTAAATAGCTTATTAACTCCTCTACCGGCAGCTTCATTTTTTACCGCTAAAAAAAAAATTCAAATCGCGATTACTTTTTTGTTTCTCGATATTTTTGCACCATTGTTTCACAAGTTCTCAAAAAACTCTTCTAGTTTTCGAATATGTGTCGATATTGATAATTGGTCATCTGGATCCGAAGATATTCCAAAACTCATTGGGGGACCGACGCGTAGCCATAACCCACTTAAATATCTGAGGCTACATAATTTTTATCGTATTCGGATATTCACTCCTCAAAATGATACATTTATGCGAGTATGTTGTGAAAAATTGAAGCAATTTGGTGCAGCCGTCTTTGAGTAATGAGCATTTATGTTTCTGGTACCACCCTGAACAAATAAAGATCTTGAAAACTCTTAAAAACCTCATATCGTAATTTTCAGATTTCTCCAAGAATACCGAACCGATTTGTATGATTTTTTCAGAGTAGCTCGTTATCACCTGGTGTTGTATAGTACACATTTTATTTTTTGATTAATTGACCAAAAACAAAATGGCCGCCAGAGACATTTTATATGGAAAATGTCGGTCCCCCAAGGAACATCGGAATATCTTCAAAACCAGATCACCAATTATTAATATTGACACGGCATCTTAAACTAGAAGAGTTTTTGAGATCTTGTGAAAAAATGGTGCAAAAATATCGAGAAACAAGAAAGTTATCGCGATTTGAATATTTTTCTGGTGGTAAAAAATGAAGCTGCCGGTAGAGGGGTTAATAATAGTCGATTAAAAGCTATATACTTTACTGTATTTTTCCTTTTTTTTATAATTTACAAAAAAAATGTGTTGATACTTATGCTTTTCAGTGGAAATCTCGTGCATCCGCGTTGTCTTCGGTTTCAGTCTTTTTGAATATTTCATTCTTCAAAACACCTTTCCAATGTTAGTGGACATTCTGCTTTATTTTTTTTCTGAAATTGTAACTAAAGTTGCATCTAACATATTAAATATTTTAACATATTCTTATTATATATTATATTGGATATTTAATGAGAAACTTCATTATAGAACAAACTACAGAATAAACAAATATATATTATTTTCTTGGGACTATTCGCGTAATTTAATGTATCATAACACATATGGTTTAAATTATTTCATGATCCTAACATTTCACTTTTTTTTAACCGTAGCTGAGCTGAAAGTTTATACACTGAGTGCACTAACTTTTTAAAAAGATCAATTATATCGACCACCAGTAGCACCACACTTGATGTGGTCCCTTTTTTCATCTTTCAGTTTAAGGATTGGACCAGCCTCGATTACTAGTTACGAATTTCTCAAGTCACCTATGTTGTTTTCTAACACATTTTTTAGAGAATATCGCAAAAATATATGATTTCTCAAAAAAAAATCTGAAATGGACCAAATTTTTTCCATTTCCTTCGTTATATGAGATGTAGACCAGAATGTTTCCCTTTAACCTCTACTAATCAAACAAGAGTGGACAGGACGATTTGAGTTATTCCTTCATTTTTTTTTTGACGTTGGATAACGTCTTACGGCAACATACTGGGGTACAATTTCGAAAAACGAAAAATCGCTCGCGTCACGAAAAGTGGTTAGATTTTAACTCTTAATAACTTACTAAAGCCCGCATAGATTTTCAAGATTCTTGCACCAATCGATTGGAAATCTTTCTACGAATCTACTCGAAAAATGAAAATTATTGATTTCCATGACTAAACTATTGAAAAATTGGTAAATATTGAGGCATGTCTTATTTTCAATAGAAAAGCACATTTTTCTTGCTTTTATAAGGTTTTGACGTTTTGAAGATTACATGTACCGCAATTCGAAATTGATCATTTTTCATAATTTTTCTTGTCTGTTGCAATAATGTTGGAAATGCCAAACAACTGAATGCAGGAAAACAAGTACGACGGTCAGCCTCCTGGCTCATGTGCCAAAATTTTCTAACAAATGTGTTTTTAGTGCTAATAATCATCCCTAAATAATGTCACTTGTCAATGCGATTATTGTTATTTTTTAAAACGACTCTACATAATAAATATGAGCTCCCTGAATCCGAATATGCTTGCGAAATTCTTAACAATGCAGTTTTTAAAGAAATAATGAATAGTTAATTTCATTTTTGAAAACGCCTAAATGTAGGCAATTTTTTAAGGAAATCCCTGAAATCCAACATAAATTTAATTATTTCAACTGTATGAACTAATTGGTACGAGTTAAGAAGATGGTATTGGGATCGGGGATATATTTTAAGCATCCTTACAAACTTTACTTACTTTGAATAATGCCGTTGTTGTCATCGCTATCTATTTATAAATGCATGCTAGAGCGATCAGAGTATCAACTTGTCAAACAAAGAGCTAAAACTATTCAGCAACACCCTTGTTGATTATTTGATTTGGTAAGAAATTGTCGATCGAATCGAAATTCGCACACAGAGAAGACTGCAAAAATGCTACCGCCGCCCGACCCTAGTAAGGGGAACCTAGAACCAGTGCTTGCCATTTCTCTCCGTTAAAAACTAATCAACCAAAATTATAATTGATTAATAAATTAATTAATTAATCAATTAATAGTAATAGATGAAATGTCTCTGGTTGTAACTCTTTTACGTCGAATGCATTGTTGTGGCCCTAAAGAGGGCTGTTATGTTCGAAATTGTGCTAAACTTCAATTTAAGAGCGTTCTCCACGGATACGATGAGTCAGCTGGATTTCCTTTGGCATGATGCTGACACGCTAGGCGTGAATCGCGCACAGGTTGGTATCCTCAAACAAACCGATCAGTTAGGCCACTCGCTTCCTGCAGGATCATCACGGCCGAGCTCTGGAATCGCTGATTTGCCTCTACATTTCCCCGGATACCACAACGAAGCCGAAGAAGTTCTTAATGGTGCGGAATTTCTTCCACGGTGTGCCAGAAACCGTTATTAACAGAAAAAAATGTCCATGAATTCGGCACCTACCATTCGAAAGATATAGTATTCAAGCATCTTCTCCGTGAATTTGAAAATATTCTAACGAGGGAATCGAAAGTTATAGTGATTTGAAGGTTTTAAGCTATTTTGCATGGGATATTCACATGCTTATAAATATTCCTCAACGGTGCATCATTATTAACTTGTAAACAAGCCAAGTAACCATCAACTTTGCATTAAGCATTCAAAACATGTGATATCCAAGCATCTTCCCTGTAAATTTGAAATCATAACGTCGAGAAAATCTGAAGTTACAGTGATTTGTATATTTACCATTATTTCTATGAAGTCTAAATTAAAGCTTTTTTTATGGCTTTTTTAATTAGTGCACAGAATTTACAAATAAAACTGTCTACATGACTGACACTCGGCATTCAAAAGATGATTATTCAAGCCTCTTCGCAGCTAGTCTGAGAATACTTTATCTAGAGACAACACTACTAAAGTACTTTGAAGTTTTGGACCTATAATAAAGTAAATTTTGAGTATTGAATTACCACGTTCAATGTTTTTACCACTAGTAATTGCAACAAAATCTTATCAATTTGTTGATCAATGTGATTTCATAGCGTGATTGACCATTTATTGATGCTTCTCCGTTATTACAAGAGCAACTATACATGCACAAGGAACCAACGGATGTTACTTAGGATTAGTCGCAGCACTCTCAGTGTGTAAGTAATGGAATTCTCATTCCTTGTACTAAGCAATACCGCGTCCTGCTGCGTCCGAATACATGTCAATTGGGGTTATGGAATAAGTATTTACGTGATACTATCTTTGAGGAAGCCGTTGGAATCCTCTGCACTTCCACGAGAAGTAAATGGGAGTTTGGAAAACTGGAAGTGGTTATATTACAGATACGTCATGGTAAACAAAACGCTTAATTACAATAGTCCTAGGGATCATCACATCATTTTCACTGGTTATATCCTGTTATACCTCTCTTAAAACATAATGAAGTCATCAATATAATGAATAAAATAACATAAATAGTAATCCTTTATATGCACAAAACATGACTGAATCAATGTATAAGCGATACCTTCGATGACGAACTATTCAAAGATTTCGCATGATGCAAATCATGTAGCATCAATCCAAAAAGTAATCTATCAGTATCTAAAGGAAAAGTCGACGCTTATAGTATCCAATAATTCTAGGAACTTAACAAAATATAAGGCTTGTTGCTTTTACATAATTGGCAAAACAAGAAACAAAGGTAATTTCTACAATAAACTCCTACTAACTATTAATTGAACAAACACATATATAAACGTATCCCCTCCGCTGTCATGAACAAGATGTGAACCATCATATTTAACTTATTCAATACACTAGCATAAAATGATCTCACTAGTTGATAATCCAACCTCGACTGAGCAACATGGTGCCACTTTCAAATTGTTCAGGTTCGCCAATATGCTTATTTGGGCCACAACGAAACACTGCCCCGCAAAACGCGCAGAAATGAAACAAAATTTACAAAAACGAACCCATTTGCTTATGATTTAACGAAACACTGCATTTCTTCACTGTAAGATATAAGTTGAATGCATATCTGTTAAGATAATATGTGTCGAAATTATTAAATGCGTGTTGCGAACACTATTTTGGACGATTGAAAAAAAAATATTAATGACTCCAAAACTTCAAAGTACTCTAGTTATGTTGTTTTTTGATAAAATAATCTCAAACTAACTTCGAAGATAATTGACTACTATATTTTTTGAATGCCGATGGTCAGTCCTATAGACATTTTATTTTGCAACTTACGGACACTTTCATAACAAAGGCATATAAATCAGCCCTAATTTAAACTTCACATAAATAATCAGAAAATACAAATCACTGTAACTTCAGATTTCCTTGACGAAATGATTTCAAATTTACAGAAAAGCTGCTTCGATATCACATGTTTTGAATGCTTAATGCAAAGCTGATGATAATTTGGCTGGTTTACAAGATAATAATGATGCACCGTTGGGAAATATTTATAAACATGTGAATTTCCCTTCAAAAATAGCTCAAAACTTTCAAATCACTATAACTTTCGATTCCCTCGTTAGAATATTTTCAAATTCACGGAGAAGATGCTTGAATACTATATCTTTCGAATGGTAGGTGCCGAATTCATGGACATTTTTTTCTGTTAATAACGGTTTCTGGCACACCGTGTCTTCGAGTATCAAAAGGAGATCATGCCAATCATCGTGACTGGCAAATTTAACATCGATTTGAGCAAAGAGGAAAACATGGAGCTCACGGGCTTCATGGAGCAGTACCTCAACCTCAAACTGGCTTCGGAATCCATAAAGCAACCAATATTAGTGGATCATGCGTGGATCTAATGTTCGACCGGAATATTTGTTTGGGGAGCACAAGTTACCGCTTCTTCCATCGACCGATTCTGTCAGTGTTGAAGTGTTAACCGAACCAACCAAATAATAACTCACAATGTCCATAATAGGTCAGAATTGACATGCAACAAATAGTATGAACATTGATCGGATTCATATTAGTAGAAATCTTTCATAAGTTCGTGACGGTCGCAAGCCAGGAAATAGAAGAAGCTAACGTTATCCAACGTCAACTTGGCGGTTGTATCTGGGAAACAACCTCTTACTTTTTTTCAAATGGACCGAATTTTCACAAACCCCCTACGTTCTTTTTACAGAAACGGTCCAGAAATTTTATCCTCTACGTTTCTTATGGAGAAGCAGACCGGAATCAGGTGTTCCCTTTACTCTTTACTGTTTGACCAAGAGCGGACCGGATGATTTGTGTTATTCCTTCATATCTTTTTAGACATGGCCCGAATTTCCACAATTTCCCTACATTCTTTTTTTTCAGAAACAGACCAGGATGACTGTCTTCTATGTTTCTTTCGGAGTAGCAGACCGGAATTACTTAAAGTATTTCCTTTACTCTTTACTAATTAGTTATCATATAAGATATTTGTAATATTCCTTCATTTCTTTTCAGAAATGTACCGAATTTACTTTCCTTCATATCCACGACACGAACCCAAAGAAGCTATAGCGATTATCTTTCTTTATTACATTTCTAATAAAATGTGTTTGCGTTATTCGTTACTCATTTTATGATTTCAATTAAGCGTTCATTTAGTTTCCATTATATTTAAACTATTATTATTTATCATCCATGTATTGTGCATATGTTAATAGCAATTTCAAGTAAATCTATACAAGTTATGCACCAATTTATTGATTATTGTATAGTCATTAATACTGCCATGGAATTTATCTTTCTATCATATGAAATTAAATTCACCTTATCCACCTTTCCATTATGTATTTATCAAATGAAATAAACAGACTGTCCACACTGACTGACTGTACGCCCTTTTAAATAATAGAATATTAGGTGAAATATCTTTAAGTTTCGACTGAACATCAAGATATGATGCACACAAAGCAAATGATGCAAAACAAAGCCAACTTTATAATAGTCATGATAAAAGTGCCAAACCACTGATGTGATGAATTAGCTAGAAAGTAAATTTTATTATATTTTCTCAACTCACAGACCAGGACATTAACAAAATTTGCGATAGTAAATTTGATTCCCAGATAAATATTTTAAGAGTTTATCGTTTTTGCTTAGTTAAAACGATTTATAGACAAAAGTATTTGTTGTCATTGTTTCAGTTTAATTTTGATCCTTAATTGCGATTTGCGGTTATAGGTAGTGGAGTGAAATCTTTAATTTTCCATTAATGTTGTCAGTTTATACATCAAGCTTCCATTGTACAGAAGTATCTCGATTTTATCACTATTCGTTTTAATACCGCTTCATAATATCTCTCTGATCTTAGAACGCTTTTCTGTTGATTTTATCACGCCACAAAAATTGTATGAAATTCATACATTTCACATTGAAAAATAACACTAAACAATCAACATATATCTGTTTGATCGATCCCTTGCGTGCTTTTTATTTCATTCGCTCTATTTCTGCATCATAAAGCTCAAATTTTAATTATAATTATAGGGCACAAAAATACATTTTTATTAAAACACGCTTCGCTATATCACGCCAAAAATTGTTGAATCCGTGATATTAAGAAATTACTGCATTATGATTTTAAATAATGTAACAAAAATAGCCATATTCACTACATATAGAAAATTTTCTTAGCTCATAATTTTCCATCTTAACAATGTTCCATAATTTGAACACCTGAAAACTAATCCTTTTATTTCAATTATATCTCAATCTTGAACAATTGAAACGCTGTACGGCAGAATATTCGTTGTTGTTTATTTGCAAAAATAATACTTTTTTTCACATTAATTGAATCCCCAATAAACTTATATTTAACTACTATTGCTTTTGTGTAAAATTGCTCGCAATCTTTTAATGAACACATTAATCAGAAAAACTGAATCAAACCTGTAATCAGCATATAATAATCCAATTTACTGTATTTTTCATGAATGCTAAATTATTTGCATGGGGGACGGACCTGGTGTAGTGGTTAGAACACACGCCTCTCACGCCGAGGACCTGGGATCGAATCCCATCCCCGAGATAGTCACTAAAAATTTCAGTGACGACTTCCTTCGGAAGGGAAGTAAAGCCGTTGGTCCCGAGATGAACTAGCCCAGGGGTAAAAATCCCGTTAATAAAGATTAAAAAAAAAAAATATTTGCATCTTATGATGAAAAATTTGGCATTTTACTTTCAATAAAATCACTATAATTGCATTGGAACGTATGACAACAATATTATGCTGACGATTCATTACTTGCCGAAAAAAACATAAAGCAAAAAAAAAATCAATAACAAACGTATCGAATACCCCCCTTCTTTTCATTTTTTTCTCAGCCGCTACACTAACATCTCTTGTTTACTTACTTCTGGAATAAATTCATCGGCATGTTCACCACAAACTATCTTTCTTGAATTTAAGCAGATAAATAATCAGCTCTTTACCGCACTCACCAGGATTTAGTATTAATCTTACCTGAATTGAGTTATAGTATGGCTTCGCGGTCCACATGCTTTCTTTTCGCTTGAAAAGTTTATTGATAAAAGAACTACATTTACGTTCCACTCCACAGAGAAATGATATGGTAAAAATAAAACTTTTTCTTTTCCTTCACTTTTTTTCACTCGTCGCCATTGTAGAGAACCCAAAACACATCTCCTTTTAGTGGTACAGTCGCCTCTCCACATCTCGATATCGAAGGGACCATCGAGATAGGGAGAGATCGAGACATAGAACAAATTTTAAACGAATACTAGATTGAAAATCACTCCGTTACTAGGAAAATTAAAAACAAACGAATGTCATTTCGTCTTCGCAAATTGTTTTGAATCTCTAAAATTTGGTCTAGTAACCTTTGATAAGGAGCATATCGACATACGGAGAGAAAATTGGGAACGAAAATCACATCGAGATAGGGAGATATCGAGATAAGGAGGATATCGAGATATGGAGAGTGAAAATGTATGCAGAGTGAAGGGACCGGAAAAGTCATCGACATAGGGAGAGATATCGAGATGTAGAACATCGAGATGTGGAGAGTCGACACAATAACAGTGACGTTTATTATCTCCCTCTTAGTGACCCTTATTTCTTAGCCTACTACACGGGTAACCATCCCCGGTGGGAGCTATGGGCGTATACTGACAGACAGAGGCGCGTTTACATTAAAAACTATGGGTAGGACAAGCGTTGGCAAAGTCTTTATGTCCAGGGAAGTCCAGAAAAAAAATTCAAATTTATGGAATCATTGACAACAAACAACAGAAAACTTTGAAGACTACTACGTGGCTATTTTAAAGGTTCCATAGAATTTTTTTCTCAGATTCTCCGAGGAAGAGCTACAGGAAATCTGCTAATGTTTTCTTTAGAGATTTATTTCTGAATACAGGCGAATTTCGTTCGTTGCACTATCTTAAAGGTGGTCTTCGTTTTCTTCGTTTTTTATTGGGTTCCCGTTAGACGGGCTGTAGCCCACTTAAAACGAAGACAAACGTCACTTTTGGAGATAAATCTCGATTTATCAATGTTGATAGCAAAATACATATAACGAATTATTTCTCAAAATTTTGGAATAATTTTCTAAAAAATATTTGACCCCGATTGTACGTGATGATAATGACGCCTACCAAATCACGCCTTACAAATATTTTTTTTGATTAATGCTTTCATTTGCGAGAAATTTGAAGTTAGCTGCTTTTCCCCATACAAAATGAAACGAGAAAACATTTGCTGATCAAATGTGGCAAGAGCAAAGACCACAGCGACATAAATGGACAAGCGATTGGAAACTCGGTAGCGCTGCAGGAGGTGTGCGGGTTGAGGCTCAAAGGCCGGTTCTTCAACTTCAGCATCATAAACGTGCGTAGCCCTTACTCCGGAAGCACTGACGATGACAAGCATGCATTTTACGCGCAGCTCGAACGCGAGTACGACCGCTGCCCAAGCCACGACGTCAAGATCATCATAGGTGATTTGAACCTCAGATTGGACAGGAGGAGGAGTTCAGACCAACGATTGGAATGTTCAGCGCCCACCGGCTGACGAACGAGAACGATAGATTTTGCCGCCTCCAAGAATATGGCCACCTCTTTCCAGCACAGCCTCCCGTATCGGTACACCTGGAAATCCCCTCAGCAGATAGAATCGCAAATCGACCACGTTTTGATGGATGGACGGCACTTCTCCGACATAACCGACGTCAGAACCTATCGTGGCGCTAACATTGAGTCCGACGGTTCTATCCCGTTAGGCCGAATGCCGTTAGGCCGAAAGGGTCGTTAGGCCGAAAATGGCCGATAGTTCTAATGAACCTAGAAGTCCACAATAACTGCTGCGCGGACAACTAGGAAGAACAGCCTAAGATTAACACTTGTCCGCCTAAGATATTCGTCACTTACACGGACGACGAAGCCTCAAAATCAGTTGGAACGCTAAATTCAACCCACTATATCTCGGCCATCCTAAGTCCGATTTACAAAATTTTGGCACCTATTTCTGTAGGGGCTTCTAGAATCATGTCAGATGTTTGAAATATTTTTGGAAACTACTGTTTGATTTGTAGTACTTATAACACCGGAGCAAGTCCTAAAAAAATTTTTAACCGCCAGTAATTTGTAGATAACTTAGAATTTATCGCGATAACCTATAGATTTTTTGACGTTGGATAACGTCTTACGGCAACATACTGGGGTACAATTTCGAAAAACGAAAAATCGCTCGCGTCACGAAAAGTGGTTAGATTTTAACTCTTAATAACTTACTAAAGCCCGCATAGATTTTCAAGATTCTTGCACCAATCGATTGGAAATCTTTCTACGAATCTACTCGAAAAATGAAAATTATTGATTTCCATGACTAAAGTATTGAAAAATTGGTAAATATTGAGGCATGTCTTATTTTCAATAGAAAAGCACATTTTTCTTGCTTTTATAAGGTTTTGACGTTTTGAAGATTACATGTACCGCAATTCGAAATTGATCATTTTTCATAATTTTTCTTGTCTGTTGCAATAATGTTGGAAATGCCAAACAACTGAATGCAGGAAAACAAGTACGACGGTCAGCCTCCTGGCTCATGTGCCAAAATTTTCTAACAAATGTGTTTTTAGTGCTAATAATCATCCCTAAATAATGTCACTTGTCAATGCGATTATTGTTATTTTTTAAAACGACTCTACATAATAAATATGAGCTCCCTGAATCCGAATATGCTTGCGAAATTCTTAACAATGCAGTTTTTAAAGAAATAATGAATAGTTAATTTCATTTTTGAAAACGCCTAAATGTAGGCAATTTTTTAAGGAAATCCCTGAAATCCAACATAAATTTAATTATTTCAACTGTATGAACTAATTGGTACGAGTTAAGAAGATGGTATTGGGATCGGGGATATATTTTAAGCATCCTTACAAACTTTACTTACTTTGAATAATGCCGTTGTTGTCATCGCTATCTATTTATAAATGCATGCTAGAGCGATCAGAGTATCAACTTGTCAAACAAAGAGCTAAAACTATTCAGCAACACCCTTGTTGATTATTTGATTTGGTAAGAAATTGTCGATCGAATCGAAATTCGCACACAGAGAAGACTGCAAAAATGCTACCGCCGCCCGACCCTAGTAAGGGGAACCTAGAACCAGTGCTTGCCATTTCTCTCCGTTAAAAACTAATCAACCAAAATTATAATTGATTAATAAATTAATTAATTAATCAATTAATAGTAATAGATGAAATGTCTCTGGTTGTAACTCTTTTACGTCGAATGCATTGTTGTGGCCCTAAAGAGGGCTGTTATGTTCGAAATTGTGCTAAACTTCAATTTAAGAGCGTTCTCCACGGATACGATGAGTCAGCTGGATTTCCTTTGGCATGATGCTGACACGCTAGGCGTGAATCGCGCACAGGTTGGTATCCTCAAACAAACCGATCAGTTAGGCCACTCGCTTCCTGCAGGATCATCACGGCCGAGCTCTGGAATCGCTGATTTGCCTCTACATTTCCCCGGATACCACAACGAAGCCGAAGAAGTTCTTAATGGTGCGGAATTTCTTCCACGGTGTGCCAGAAACCGTTATTAACAGAAAAAATGTCCATGAATTCGGCACCTACCATTCGAAAGATATAGTATTCAAGCATCTTCTCCGTGAATTTGAAAATATTCTAACGAGGGAATCGAAAGTTATAGTGATTTGAAGGTTTTAAGCTATTTTGCATGGGATATTCACATGCTTATAAATATTCCTCAACGGTGCATCATTATTAACTTGTAAACAAGCCAAGTAACCATCAACTTTGCATTAAGCATTCAAAACATGTGATATCCAAGCATCTTCCCTGTAAATTTGAAATCATAACGTCGAGAAAATCTGAAGTTACAGTGATTTGTATATTTACCATTATTTCTATGAAGTCTAAATTAAAGCTTTTTTTATGGCTTTTTTATATTAGTGCACAGAATTTACAAATAAAACTGTCTACATGACTGACACTCGGCATTCAAAAGATGATTATTCAAGCCTCTTCGCAGCTAGTCTGAGAATACTTTATCTAGAGACAACACTACTAAAGTACTTTGAAGTTTTGGACCTATAATAAAGTAAATTTTGAGTATTGAATTACCACGTTCAATGTTTTTACCACTAGTAATTGCAACAAAATCTTATCAATTTGTTGATCAATGTGATTTCATAGCGTGATTGACCATTTATTGATGCTTCTCCGTTATTACAAGAGCAACTATACATGCACAAGGAACCAACGGATGTTACTTAGGATTAGTCGCAGCACTCTCAGTGTGTAAGTAATGGAATTCTCATTCCTTGTACTAAGCAATACCGCGTCCTGCTGCGTCCGAATACATGTCAATTGGGGTTATGGAATAAGTATTTACGTGATACCATGCCCACACAGTTACGGATCACCCACAGTAACGGATCACTTTGGCGTTCAACATCGGATAACTCGCTCAAAACATAAACGTAGACGTGAAACATATTTTTCCCATGTTATACTATTTGTCTTCTACCATTTGTAATGTTAAGCACAACATTCAACCGCTAAATAACGGTGAATTTGACAAATGTTTAGTTGGTACCACACAGCTACCATTATATGGTCATTTTCTGTAAGAAGTGCCGTCAGCATTCATAAGCTCCCACAGGTGGTAAAATTCAAATGTTATAGCATAAAACATGCTCGTTTGCTTCGGTTTAGTATGAATTCATCTTTAGAAAACATTTTTCTTGATTGTTGATTCGTAATACCGAATATTGACACTTCTAACTAGTGATCCATAATATGGACCAGGAAATGATTGTTTACCACGGTTATGGATCACTTCCAAAGAATCTAGATTTCTGCCATTTTAAGCATTTGATTCGACATTTTCAGATAATAGCGCTAAAAATCGACGCGTAGATAAATTTCCAATCGATTCATGGATAAATATTGAAAATCTATCGATAAATGACTGAGTTATTAGCGGTCAAAACCTGACCATTTTTCGTTACATGCTCAATTTTTCGTTTTTCTGAATTGTACCCCCATATGTTGCCGTAAGACGTTATCCAACGTCAAAATAAAACTCATAAAACATCAAGGTTTGTAAATTTCATTATTTAGCAGACAAAATTGGGTGGAAAACTTGATGTAGAGCGTAAACAGTTCATGTCTCAGTAACTACAATGCAGCATCACACAAAAAAGGGAATTTCACCCTTGTTTCCAGCTCTAACACTGCTATTTTTTGCAGTAATATGTGACACATTGTTAACTTTCGCCAAATCATGCAATACAGATGCATTGAGTTGAAAATCTATTGATTTTGCGCACTGATCCGTAATATGTCACAATTTGATCCATAATATGAAAATTGATCCATAATATGGTTTTCAGAAACCGATACAGTTTTTAATTTTTATGCGATCCTATGTAAATATTACACTCAAAACAGTTTACTAACCGAAGTTCCAATTTGAAATGATTCAATTCATGCTTTCAAATTACAATTTTTCGTTTTCCATGTCGTTTTATTGAATTTTATAGGTTGAACACCACACTATTTGATCCATAACTGTGGGGTCATGGTACTATCTTTGAGGAAGCCGTTGGAATCCTCTGCACTTCCACGAGAAGTAAATGGGAGTTTGGAAAACTGGAAGTGGTTATATTACAGATACGTCATGGTAAACAAAACGCTTAATTACAATAGTCCTAGGGATCATCACATCATTTTCACTGGTTATATCCTGTTATACCTCTCTTAAAACATAATGAAGTCATCAATATAATGAATAAAATAACATAAATAGTAATCCTTTTATATGCACAAAACATGACTGAATCAATGTATAAGCGATACCTTCGATGACGAACTATTCAAAGATTTCGCATGATGCAAATCATGTAGCATCAATCCAAAAAGTAATCTATCAGTATCTAAAGGAAAAGTCGACGCTTATAGTATCCAATAATTCTAGGAACTTAACAAAATATAAGGCTTGTTGCTTTTACATAATTGGCAAAACAAGAAACAAAGGTAATTTCTACAATAAACTCCTACTAACTATTAATTGAACAAACACATATATAAACGTATCCCCTCCGCTGTCATGAACAAGATGTGAACCATCATATTTAACTTATTCAATACACTAGCATAAAATGATCTCACTAGTTGATAATCCAACCTCGACTGAGCAACATGGTGCCACTTTCAAATTGTTCAGGTTCGCCAATATGCTTATTTGGGCCACAACGAAACACTGCCCCGCAAAACGCGCAGAAATGAAACAAAATTTACAAAAACGAACCCATTTGCTTATGATTTAACGAAACACTGCATTTCTTCACTGTAAGATATAAGTTGAATGCATATCTGTTAAGATAATATGTGTCGAAATTATTAAATGCGTGTTGCGAACACTATTTTGGACGATTGAAAAAAAATATTAATGACTCCAAAACTTCAAAGTACTCTAGTTATGTTGTTTTTTGATAAAATAATCTCAAACTAACTTCGAAGATAATTGACTACTATATTTTTTGAATGCCGATGGTCAGTCCTATAGACATTTTATTTTGCAACTTACGGACACTTTCATAACAAAGGCATATAAATCAGCCCTAATTTAAACTTCACATAAATAATCAGAAAATACAAATCACTGTAACTTCAGATTTCCTTGACGAAATGATTTCAAATTTACAGAAAAGCTGCTTCGATATCACATGTTTTGAATGCTTAATGCAAAGCTGATGATAATTTGGCTGGTTTACAAGATAATAATGATGCACCGTTGGGAAATATTTATAAACATGTGAATTTCCCTTCAAAAATAGCTCAAAACTTTCAAATCACTATAACTTTCGATTCCCTCGTTAGAATATTTTCAAATTCACGGAGAAGATGCTTGAATACTATATCTTTCGAATGGTAGGTGCCGAATTCATGGACATTTTTTTCTGTTAATAACGGTTTCTGGCACACCGTGTCTTCGAGTATCAAAAGGAGATCATGCCAATCATCGTGACTGGCAAATTTAACATCGATTTGAGCAAAGAGGAAAACATGGAGCTCACGGGCTTCATGGAGCAGTACCTCAACCTCAAACTGGCTTCGGAATCCATAAAGCAACCAATATTAGTGGATCATGCGTGGATCTAATGTTCGACCGGAATATTTGTTTGGGGAGCACAAGTTACCGCTTCTTCCATCGACCGATTCTGTCAGTGTTGAAGTGTTAACCGAACCAACCAAATAATAACTCACAATGTCCATAATAGGTCAGAATTGACATGCAACAAATAGTATGAACATTGATCGGATTCATATTAGTAGAAATCTTTCATAAGTTCGTGACGGTCGCAAGCCAGGAAATAGAAGAAGCTAACGTTATCCAACGTCAACTTGGCGGTTGTATCTGGGAAACAACCTCTTACTTTTTATTGTATGATGATCGTATTAGTGTAACCAAACAATTGGCATTGAATTTTTGATTGTTAGCTGTTCAAAGAACTACAATATATTCACAAAACTACGTAGAATACAGAAAAAATGCATTTTCAACTATAACTTGAAATTTATCGCGATGACCCAAACATTTTAAGATCTTAAAATAGACTCATATTTAGGGCCATCAAATTTGCAGAACACTGATAATAAACTTCTGTTGGAAAAACTACAATATTTTCACAAAATAGTGAAAAATATAGGTTTTCTACAGTAATTTCATATTTATCGCAATAACTCATCAGTTTTATAATTTTAAACTCTTTGTATGTTCATGAGAAACAAATTTCCTGAACATCGTTGATCGCTGTTTGTTCAAAGAACTACAATATATTCACAAAACTGCGTAGAATACAGAAAAAATACATTTTCAACTATAACTTGAAATTTATCACGATGACCCAAACATTTTATGATCTTAAAATAGACTAATATTTAAAGCCATCAAATTTGCAGAACACTGATAATGAATTTCTATTGGAAAAACTACAATATTTTCACAAAATAGTGAAAAATTCAGGAAAATACAGGTTTTCTACAGTAATTTCATATTTATCGCAATGACTCATCAGTTTTATAATTTCAAATTCTTCGTATGTTTATGAGAAACAAATTTCCTGAACATCGTTGATCGCTGTTTGTTCAAAGAACTACAATATATTCACAAAATTGCGTAGAATACAGAAAAAATACATTTTCAACTATAACTTGAAATTTATCGCGATGACCCAAACATTTTATGATCTTAAAATAGACTCATATTTAAGGCCATCAAATTTGCAGAACACTGATAATGAATTTCTGTTGGAAAAACTACAATATTTTCACAAAATAGTGAAAAATTCAGGAAAATACAGGTTTTCTACAGTAATTTCATATTTATCGCAATAACTCATCAGTTTTGTAATTTTAAACTCTTTGTATGTTCATGAGAAACAAATTTCCTGAACATCGTTGATCGCTGTTTGTTCAAAGAACTACAATATATTCACAAAACTGCGTAGAATACAGAAAAAATGCATTTTCAACTATAACTTGAAATTTATCGGGATGACCCAAACATTTTATGATCTTAAAATAGGCCATCAAATATGCAGAGCACTGATAGTAAATTTCTGTACGGAAAACTACAATATTTCACAGTACAGCTTTCTACAGTAATTTCTTATTTATCGCAATGACTCACCAGTTTTATAATTTTAAACTCTTCGTATGTTCATGAGAAACAAATTTGCTGAACATCGTTGATAGCTGCTTGAACAAAGAACTACAATATATTCACAAAATCTTGTATAATATAGAAAATTGTGAATTTCTTCTGCAATTTATTGATTGCCTCTAGATCAATTAAAAGATTTGAAGTATTTTAAATTATAAAAATAAATATTTTTACAGAACATTTTTGATGCTTTTCAAAGAACTACAACAGTTTCACAAAACTACGAATAATTCAGAAAATTACGATCCTAACAGCAGTTTGAAATTTATTACAATGATACATGGATTTTGTGATTTTTAAAATTTTGTCATTATGCGTCATCGCAATGAATATCAAACTACACTAGTTATGAGAAAATTTTAAATGTACAAATTACAATGAAAAATGTTCGGTATTATAAATTCGAACTTTATTGTTAGATAAGTTTCAAGTTATGTACAAACAAACGCTATTTTTTTAGACTAGCTCCAGTGCTTGTAGTACTACAAATCAAACCTTAGATTCCAAGCACATTTCTATAACCGCACATGAATCTACAAATAAGGACAAACTAGGGTTGAAGCGATCTACTTTTTTAACACCGTCATCCATGTAAGTAAAATATCATTAATTGCGTTATTATTAGTAAATTGAAAAATGATGTCATGGCAACAATAATGGATTAGCTACAACTTGTAGTTGTAAGTCTCAAATATGAGAATAGTTTAAAACCACAAAATCTATGGGTCGTTGCGGTAAATATGAAGTAAGATATAATTATATAGATATAAGTAAGTTGAAGGTATTTTTCTGTATTATTTACAATTTTTTGAGAATGGTTTAATGCTTTGGAGAAACTATAAAATTTGCTCAGTTAATTTATGGTTAATGATATGAAAAAATATAATAAAATCATGAAAATGATAACTCTTTGTCACAATTATTATACTGCAACGAAAATCTGATATATTTCTATTATAATAATAATAATAATTAGATACGATTTGTGCAAATATTATAAATAAAAAGAAATTGTTATATTACCAATTTTGTAAACTGCTTGTCGTGCTTTGAAACAGAATTTATAACTGCTCTATTTTATATATATATTACGTTGAGAAAATTTCAAATCGTAAACACAACTACTATGAAAACGCAACCAAACATTTTATGATCTGTTAGTCAGAGACTGTTCTGTATTATTCGTGATTTTGTGAAAATATTGTAGTTCTTAGAGCAAATAGCCATTATAATTGTTGAGAAAGTTTTTTTTTTTTTCAAAACTTAATAACGGTTTTGAAAAATAAAATCAATTAGTCATCTTGATAAATATGAAACAAGAGCAGAAATAGTATATTCTTGTATTACATAATATTTTGTGAAAATATTGAAGTTTTCTAACGAAACTTCATCGGTTAATTTACACAAGCTTGCCAACTCTAAATGATAACATTTTATTTAACATTTTCAAATAATAAAATCCATGGAACATTGTGGTCAATTGCAGGCTGTTATTACGATCTAACTTTTCTGGTATTTTCCACAGTTTTGTGTAGATATTTTAGTTCTTTAAAAATCTCCAAAAATGTTCTGTAGATATATTTACTTTTATATATGAGTATGCTCCAAATCCTTAAAATGATATGGTCTGGAGGCAATCAGTGATTTGCAGTTGGCTGACAAAACGTCGAAAGGTGGGAATTGGAAAATTACGAAATGATCTTGGAAGAATTATTCTCTTCCGAAAGAACAAATAGTTCGATATTTTTTCTTTCCGATGTGTTATTCCTTTCGACGTTTTGTCATTCAACGTTTGTTGTGTTTTGATACGTTCTGTCAATTTATATGTGAATCTGAAAAATTTTAAACTGTGGAGATTATAAGCCAATGCGGCAATTTAAAAATTACAGGAGAAATTTTAAATGTTTTTGTATTATACATGATTTTCGGACACACTTATTTTTCTTGAAACATTACAACAATTTAGAAAATTGTACAGATGATAAAATGTTCAAACTTCGGTAGCAACAGAATATTTTTGTATTATACGGTAATTTGAGAAAATATTGTAGTTCTTTCAATAAAATTTCATCGATCATGTTGTGCAAACTTGACAACAAGAATATTTTAAAATCACAAAACCCATGGATCATTGCAAAAAAAAAAAATCAAACTGTTGTTAGGATCGTATTTCTCCTGTATTATTCCCAGTTTTGTGAAAATGTTGTAGTTCTTTGAAAAACATAAAAAATGTTTTAAAATATGTTTATTTTTATATCTAACAATAACTTTAAATTGATAGGGTCTAGAGACAATCAATAAATTGCAGAAGAAATTTCAGAATTTTCTGTATTATACAAGATTTTGTGAAAGTATTGTAGTTCTTTGAACAAACAGCGATCAACGATGTTCAGGAAATTTGTTTCTCATGAACATATAAAGAAGAGTTTAACATTATAAAACTTATGAGTCATTGCGATAAATATGAAATTACTGTAGAAAATCTGTATTTTCCTGAATTTTTCACTATTTTGTGAAAATATTGCAATTTTTCCAACAGAAATTTATTATCAGTGTTCTGAAAATTTGATGGTCTTAAATATGAGTCTATTTTAAGATCATAAAATGTTTGGGTCATCGCGATAAATTTCAAGTTATAATTGAAAATGTATTTTTTCTGTATTCTACGCAGTTTTGTGAATATATTGTAGTTCTTTGAACAAACAGCGATCAACGATGTTCAGAAAATTTGTTTCTCATGAACATACAAAGAGTTTAAAATTAATTAAAATAAATATGAAATTACTGTAGAAAACCTGTATTTTCCTGAATTTTTCAATATTTTGTGAAAATATTGTAGTTTTTCCAACAGAAATTTCTTTTCAGTGTTCTGCAAATTTGATGGTCTTAAATATGAGTCTATTTTTTAAGATCATAAAATGTTTGGGTCATCGCGATAAATTTCAAGTTATAGTTGAAAATGTATTTTTTCTGTATTCTACGCAGTTTTGTGAATATATTGTAGTTCTTTGAACAAACAGCGATCAACGATGTTCAGGAAATTTGTTTCTCATGAACATACAAAGAGTTTAAAATTATAAAACTAATGAGTTATTGCGATAAATATGAAATTACTGTAGAAAACCTGTATATTCCTGAATTTTTCACTATTTTGTGAAAATATTGTAGTTTTTCCAAAAGAAATTCATTATCAGTGTTCTGCAAATTTGATGGCCTTAAATATGAGTCTATTTTAAGATCATAAAATGTTTGGGTCATCGCATAAATTTCAAGTTATAGTTGAAAATGTATTTTTTCTGTATTCTACGCAGTTTTGTGAATATATAGTAGTTCTTTGAACAAACAGCAATCAACGATGTTCAGGAAAATTGTTTCTCATGAACATACAAAGAGTTTAAAATTATAAAACTAATGAGTTATTGCGATAAATATGAAATTACTGTAGAAAACCTGTATATTCCTGAATTTTTCACTATTTTGTGAAAATATTGTAGTTTTTCCAAAAGAAATTCATTATCAGTGTTCTGCAAATTTGATGGCCTGAAATATGAGTCTATTTTAAGATCATAAAATGTTTGGGTCATCGCGATAAATTTCAAGTTATAGTTGAAAATGTATTTTTTCTGTATTCTACGCAGTTTTGTGAATATATAGTAGTTCTTTGAACAAACAGCGATCAACGATGTTCAGGAAATTTGTTTCTCATGAACATACAAAGAGTTTAAAATTATAAAACTGATGAGTTATTGCGATAAATATGAAATTACTGTAGAAAACCTGTATATTCCTGAATTTTTCACTATTTTGTGAAAATATTGTAGTTTTTCCAAAAGAAATTCATTATCAGTGTTCTGCAAATTTGATGGCCTTAAATATGAGTCTATTTTAAGATCATAAAATGTTTGGGTCATCGCGATAAATTTCAAGTTATAGTTGAAAATGTATTTTTTCTGTATTCTACGCAGTTTTGTGAATATATAGTAGTTCTTTGAACAAACAGCAATCAACGATGTTCAGGAAAATTGTTTCTCATGAACATACAAAGAGTTTAAAATTATAAAACTAATGAGTTATTGCGATAAATATGAAATTACTGTAGAAAACCTGTATATTCCTGAATTTTTCACTATTTTGTGAAAATATTGTAGTTTTTCCAAAAGAAATTCATTATCAGTGTTCTGCAAATTTGATGGCCTGAAATATGAGTCTATTTTAAGATCATAAAATGTTTGGGTCATCGCGATAAATTTCAAGTTATAGTTGAAAATGTATTTTTTCTGTATTCTACGCAGTTTTGTGAATATATTGTAGTTCTTTGAACAAACAGCGATCAACGATGTTCAGGAAATTTGTTTCTCATGAACATACGAAGAATTTAAAATTATAAAACTGATGAGTCATTGCGATATATATGTAATTACTGTAGAAAACCTGTATTTTCCTGTATTTTTCAATATTTTGTGAAAATATTGTAGTTTTTCCAACAGAAATTTATTATCAGTGTTCTGCAAATTTGATGGTCTTAAATATGAGTCTATTTTGAGATCATAAAATGTTTGGGTCATCGCGATAAATTTCAAGTTAGTTGAAAATGCATTTTTTCTGTATTCTACGTAGTTTTGTGAATATATAGTAGTTCTTTGAACAAACAGCGATCAACGATGTTCAGGAAATTTGTTTCTCATGAACATACGAAGAATTTAAAATTATAAAACTGATGAGTCATTGCGATATATATGTAATTACTGTAGAAAACCTGTATTTTCCTGTATTTTTCAATATTTTGTGAAAATATTGTAGTTTTTCCAACAGAAATTTATTATCAGTGTTCTGCAAATTTGATGGTCTTAAATATGAGTCTATTTTGAGATCATAAAATGTTTGGGTCATCGCGATAAATTTCAAGTTAGTTGAAAATGCATTTTTTCTGTATTCTACGTAGTTTTGTGAATATATAGTAGTTCTTTGAACATCTAACAATCAAAACTTCAATGCCAATTGTTTGGTTACACTAATACGATCATCATACAATAAAAAAAATCTATAGGTTATCGCGATAAATTATAAGTTATCTACAAATTACTGCCGATTAGAATTTTTTTTAGGACTTGCTCCGGTGTTTTAAGTACTACAAATCAAACAGTAGTTTCCAAAAATATTTTAAAAATCTGACATCAATCTAGAAGCCCCTACAGAAATAGGTGCCAAAATTTTACAAATCGGACTTAGGACAGCTGAGATCTAGTGGGTTGAATTTAGCGTTCCAACTGATTTTGAGGCTTCGTCCTCGGTGTGTTAAAAGAAGGAAAAAAAAAGTAAGAGGTTGTTTCCCAGATACAACCGCCAAGTTGACGTTGGATAACGTTAGCTTCTTCTATTTCCTGGCTTGCGACCGTCACGAACTTATGAAAGATTTCTACTAATATGAATCCGATCAATGTTCATACTATTTGTTGCATGTCAATTCTGACCTATTATGGACATTGTGAGTTATTATTTGGTTGGTTCGGTTAACACTTCAACACTGACAGAATCGGTCGATGGAAGAAGCGGTAACTTGTGCTCCCCAAACAAATATTCCGGTCGAACATTAGATCCACGCATGATCCACTAATATTGGTTGCTTTATGGATTCCGAAGCCAGTTTGAGGTTGAGGTACTGCTCCATGAAGCCCGTGAGCTCCATGTTTTCCTCTTTGCTCAAATCGATGTTAAATTTGCCAGTCACGATGATTGGCATGATCTCCTTTTGATACTCGAAGACACGGTGTGCCAGAAACCGTTATTAACAGAAAAAAATGTCCATGAATTCGGCACCTACCATTCGAAAGATATAGTATTCAAGCATCTTCTCCGTGAATTTGAAAATATTCTAACGAGGGAATCGAAAGTTATAGTGATTTGAAAGTTTTGAGCTATTTTTGAAGGGAAATTCACATGTTTATAAATATTTCCCAACGGTGCATCATTATTATCTTGTAAACCAGCCAAATTATCATCAGCTTTGCATTAAGCATTCAAAACATGTGATATCGAAGCAGCTTTTCTGTAAATTTGAAATCATTTCGTCAAGGAAATCTGAAGTTACAGTGATTTGTATTTTCTGATTATTTATGTGAAGTTTAAATTAGGGCTGATTTATATGCCTTTGTTATGAAAGTGTCCGTAAGTTGCAAAATAAAATGTCTATAGGACTGACCATCGGCATTCAAAAAATATAGTAGTCAATTATCTTCGAAGTTAGTTTGAGATTATTTTATCAAAAAACAACATAACTAGAGTACTTTGAAGTTTTGGAGTCATTAATATTTTTTTTCAATCGTCCAAAATAGTGTTCGCAACACGCATTTAATAATTTCGACACATATTATCTTAACAGATATGCATTCAACTTATATCTTACAGTGAAGAAATGCAGTGTTTCGTTAAATCATAAGCAAATGGGTTCGTTTTTGTAAATTTTGTTTCATTTCTGCGCGTTTTGCGGGGCAGTGTTTCGTTGTGGCCCAAATAAGCATATTGGCGAACCTGAACAATTTGAAAGTGGCACCATGTTGCTCAGTCGAGGTTGGATTATCAACTAGTGAGATCATTTTATGCTAGTGTATTGAATAAGTTAAATATGATGGTTCACATCTTGTTCATGACAGCGGAGGGGATACGTTTATATATGTGTTTGTTCAATTAATAGTTAGTAGGAGTTTATTGTAGAAATTACCTTTGTTTCTTGTTTTGCCAATTATGTAAAAGCAACAAGCCTTATATTTTGTTAAGTTCCTAGAATTATTGGATACTATAAGCGTCGACTTTTCCTTTAGATACTGATAGATTACTTTTTGGATTGATGCTACATGATTTGCATCATGCGAAATCTTTGAATAGTTCGTCATCGAAGGTATCGCTTATACATTGATTCAGTCATGTTTTGTGCATATAAAAGGATTACTATTTATGTTATTTTATTCATTATATTGATGACTTCATTATGTTTTAAGAGAGGTATAACAGGATATAACCAGTGAAAATGATGTGATGATCCCTAGGACTATTGTAATTAAGCGTTTTGTTTACCATGACGTATCTGTAATATAACCACTTCCAGTTTTCCAAACTCCCATTTACTTCTCGTGGAAGTGCAGAGGATTCCAACGGCTTCCTCAAAGATAGTATCACGTAAATACTTATTCCATAACCCCAATTGACATGTATTCGGACGCAGCAGGACGCGGTATTGCTTAGTACAAGGAATGAGAATTCCATTACTTACACACTGAGAGTGCTGCGACTAATCCTAAGTAACATCCGTTGGTTCCTTGTGCATGTATAGTTGCTCTTGTAATAACGGAGAAGCATCAATAAATGGTCAATCACGCTATGAAATCACATTGATCAACAAATTGATAAGATTTTGTTGCAATTACTAGTGGTAAAAACATTGAACGTGGTAATTCAATACTCAAAATTTACTTTATTATAGGTCCAAAACTTCAAAGTACTTTAGTAGTGTTGTCTCTAGATAAAGTATTCTCAGACTAGCTGCGAAGAGGCTTGAATAATCATCTTTTGAATGCCGAGTGTCAGTCATGTAGACAGTTTTATTTGTAAATTCTGTGCACTAATATAAAAAAGCCATAAAAAAAGCTTTAATTTAGACTTCATAGAAATAATGGTAAATATACAAATCACTGTAACTTCAGATTTTCTCGACGTTATGATTTCAAATTTACAGGGAAGATGCTTGGATATCACATGTTTTGAATGCTTAATGCAAAGTTGATGGTTACTTGGCTTGTTTACAAGTTAATAATGATGCACCGTTGAGGAATATTTATAAGCATGTGAATATCCCATGCAAAATAGCTTAAAACCTTCAAATCACTATAACTTTCGATTCCCTCGTTAGAATATTTTCAAATTCACGGAGAAGATGCTTGAATACTATATCTTTCGAATGGTAGGTGCCGAATTCATGGACATTTTTTTCTGTTAATAACGGTTTCTGGCACACCGTGGAAGAAATTCCGCACCATTAAGAACTTCTTCGGCTTCGTTGTGGTATCCGGGGAAATGTAGAGGCAAATCAGCGATTCCAGAGCTCGGCCGTGATGATCCTGCAGGAAGCGAGTGGCCTAACTGATCGGTTTGTTTGAGGATACCAACCTGTGCGCGATTCACGCCTAGCGTGTCAGCATCATGCCAAAGGAAATCCAGCTGACTCATCGTATCCGTGGAGAACGCTCTTAAATTGAAGTTTAGCACAATTTCGAACATAACAGCCCTCTTTAGGGCCACAACAATGCATTCGACGTAAAAGAGTTACAACCAGAGACATTTCATCTATTACTATTAATTGATTAATTAATTAATTTATTAATCAATTATAATTTTGGTTGATTAGTTTTTAACGGAGAGAAATGGCAAGCACTGGTTCTAGGTTCCCCTTACTAGGGTCGGGCGGCGGTAGCATTTTTGCAGTCTTCTCTGTGTGCGAATTTCGATTCGATCGACAATTTCTTACCAAATCAAATAATCAACAAGGGTGTTGCTGAATAGTTTTAGCTCTTTGTTTGACAAGTTGATACTCTGATCGCTCTAGCATGCATTTATAAATAGATAGCGATGACAACAACGGCATTATTCAAAGTAAGTAAAGTTTGTAAGGATGCTTAAAATATATCCCCGATCCCAATACCATCTTCTTAACTCGTACCAATTAGTTCATACAGTTGAAATAATTAAATTTATGTTGGATTTCAGGGATTTCCTTAAAAAATTGCCTACATTTAGGCGTTTTCAAAAATGAAATTAACTATTCATTATTTCTTTAAAAACTGCATTGTTAAGAATTTCGCAAGCATATTCGGATTCAGGGAGCTCATATTTATTATGTAGAGTCGTTTTAAAAAATAACAATAATCGCATTGACAAGTGACATTATTTAGGGATGATTATTAGCACTAAAAACACATTTGTTAGAAAATTTTGGCACATGAGCCAGGAGGCTGACCGTCGTACTTGTTTTCCTGCATTCAGTTGTTTGGCATTTCCAACATTATTGCAACAGACAAGAAAAATTATGAAAAATGATCAATTTCGAATTGCGGTACATGTAATCTTCAAAACGTCAAAACCTTATAAAAGCAAGAAAAATGTGCTTTTCTATTGAAAATAAGACATGCCTCAATATTTACCAATTTTTCAATAGTTTAGTCATGGAAATCAATAATTTTCATTTTTCGAGTAGATTCGTAGAAAGATTTCCAATCGATTGGTGCAAGAATCTTGAAAATCTATGCGGGCTTTAGTAAGTTATTAAGAGTTAAAATCTAACCACTTTTCGTGACGCGAGCGATTTTTCGTTTTTCGAAATTGTACCCCAGTATGTTGCCGTAAGACGTTATCCAACGTCAAAACACTGATGAATGTGTTAGCCATTTGAAATAGTAGTAAATGATCAAATGTTATTTCGGCCTAACTACTCTTTCGGCCTAACGGCCCTTTCGGCCTAACGGCCCTTTCGGCCTAACGGCCCTTTCGGCCTAACGGCCCTTTCGGCCTAACGGCCCTTTCGGCCTAACGACTTGCACCCGATTTGTTCACCCGCCTTATACGCGAAGCAACAAGAGTCGGGGAATACGTCTAAAACAAAGTACATGCTGGTTGGCGGAACTGAGCGCGACAGGGCCCGCCTAGGAAGCAGTGTTACGATAGACGGGGAAACCTTCGAGGTGGTGGACGAGTTCGTCTACCTCGGATCGTTGTTGACGGCTGACAACAATGTTAGTCGGGAAATACGGAGGCGCATCATCAGCAGAAGTTGGGCCTACTATGGGCTTAAGAAGAAACTGCGGTCAAGATAGGCTCTCCCCCGCACCAAATGCACGATGTACAAAACGCTCATAAGACTGGTAGTCCTCTACGGGCATGAGACGTGTACGATGATCGAGGAGGACTTGCAAACTCTTGGGGTTTCCAAACGCCGAGTGCTAAGGACGATCTTCGTCGGCGTGCACGAGAACGGCGTGTGGTGGCGAAGTATGAACCACGAGCTCGCTCAACTCTACAGCGAACCCAGTATCGTGAATGTAGCTAGAGTTGGAAGGATAAGCTGGGCAGGGCATGTTGCTAGAATGCCAGACAACAATTCTGTAAAGATGGTGTTCGCTACGAATCCGGTCGGAACAAGAAGGCGTGGGGCTGATATAAACCAAATAAATAAATAATAATGTAACGAACTAATAACATTAAAAAAAGGGTTGGTATGATCAAAGCCTGATATTCCTAGCAGTCTTTATCCAGTGAAAGAAATGCTATTTTTGAGCTCTAAGGAGATATTGTGTGCACATTTTTATACGAAGAAACCATTTATAATCTTTAAAATCCCAACGACTTTGCAAAATTGAAATCCATTTTCAATTTATGACGAACCGGCCTTTTTCCACTGAGCTGCACAAATTTTCAATTTCTTCGGACTGCGATGATACGACTAATGAATTTCAGATTTGAATCGACAGCAAACATCGATTGGAAACATTGCATTGCGTCCCAAGGCTCTGCCGAATGGAAATCGAGAAAATATAAAACCGTTTTCAGATTATTCTTTTCTCCTTGCCGAGGTTCCTTTTGGACGATCAAGTCCTTATCTACAGCGTGCATCGCCTGAGCCACTTACACCTATTTTCCATCTCCTGTGCTCTTACGTCTGACGAGCCAGCGAGTGAAAAAATATTCTACATCGCTGCAAATAAAACGAAAATAACTTGATGCACAATATTTTCAATTTCCATGATCCGTCGTAAAAAATAATAACCCACCATCTATTCCAACCACCATCCCTAGCATCGTGCGAAAGAATATGAACCGTGACATAAAAACATGCCTCCGCCCCTTCGGGTTTTCTCTCCTTTTCTCGCGCGAAGCTCTCGGACGGAGCCCTGAACCCTTGATGAGTTGGCCACATATTTTTTCGCAACTTATGTTGGAGTTTGATTCGTTCTTTATGCGAGATCCCAGAACTTGGCGGCACACGGCGGGGGTATGGGAAGTAAATATGTGCTGCGACCTGTTTCCTTCTGGCCGGGTTTGCTTTCACTCACACTTGCAATCGCCAGAACGTCACGAGGGGTTAATTTTGTACGGAGGACGATGATGATTTCGAGAGAGAGAGAACCGGGTTGGCTCCGCCCCGTCGTTATCCTTGCTGATGTTGCTGCTCGCGCTCCAACTCTCTGGATGATGTTATTCTCTTCCGTGGGCTCTTCTAGAAGAAAGAGAGTGAGCTTCAAAGCTGAGAAGAGAAGCATAACATTGACCGAGGCAGATAGCATAAAGATGATAGCCTAGTTGATTAGAAATCAGATTGGTGGTGACAAAATGTTTGCGAAACCTGTATGATTTAAAAAGTAATATTCGGTAGAACGTGCTCTCGAAGCAGCGTTACCCGATAACCACTATTGAAACTTTGGTAAGATTACTGATTATGTCTAACTCTAGTTCATTAATTTCCATTTATTTAATTAATATCTAAACACACACTTAACACTTAATCTCGGTCACTTTATGGCCGACAATGTTTGTAATAAGGACACATGCCCAAAGCAAACAAATTATCTGGATGTGCTAAAAAACAAACGTCGGTTGTTAAACCTGGCTCAAAATTCTAGGGCAGTATTGAACAACACAGGCTTGATATTCCATCACCTTGTCAAGGTCGTACAACTTTGCACACTATCTATCGTAGGGCTGGTAGCAGGACTTCTTTAAGAGACTTGGTCTCTATTTTAGTGCAAGTATCTGAAAAGTCTCTATCTTTAAATATAGGTATCTAAGGTTTAAGGTCTCTGTAATTTTCATTTTAACCAAAATGCACTCTACATACTTATTTACCTTATTCTGCTTGCAATTAATCATGACGTAAAATTCTATAGCCTCCAGTTAACTTTTTAGATACTACACAGGTTCAACAGATTATTCAAGAATTTAGTCTCAGATTTCTCGACAAAAAGCTTCCGACTTTCACTAATGATGTGCCTCCGTATTTCACGGTTAATGTTGTTATCGTCACGTCAGCAATGACCCAAGGTAGACGGACTCGTCGACCTCCTCAAGCGTATCCCTGTCTATCATAACACGGCTACCTAGGCGAGCCCTGTCGCGCTTGGTTCCACCTACTAGCATATACTTTGTCAGTACAACTTTTACTGCCTCGTGTTTCAGGCGGATGTACAGGTCTGCCACCTTTTCAAATGTTCGGCCAACAATGTCCATATCATCCGCGAAGCAATCAATTTGAAATCGTATTCCGGCTGTTAAACCTGGCTCTTCGCATAACGCCTTCCAACGCGATATTAAACAACAGGCACGAAAGTCCATAATCTTGTCGTAGTCTCCGGTAGACTGGAATGTTCGCCTGAAATCTTCACACAATTTTGCCCACCTTTCATCGTTGCTCTTATTAGCCTTGTGAGCTTCCCGGGAAAGTTGTTCTCGTCCATGATTTTCCATAGTTCTACACGGTCGATACTATCGTACACCGACCTTCATTTATTGCTCCCTCAGCACCATTCAGTTGTTCATCGTATTGCTGCTGCTACCTTTCGATCACTTCACGTTCATCTGTCAAGATGCTCCCATCCTTATCCCTGCACATCTCGGCGCGCGGTTTGAAGCCAATGCGGGATGCGTTGAGCTTCTGATAGAACTTCCGAGTTTCTTGAGATCGGCACATCCATCTCCTTGCGCTCCGTCTCCGCCAGGTAGCGTTTCTTCTCCCAAAAGAGGCGGGTCTGATATTGCCGTTTCCATCTAAAACGTTTCACGCTGGTTCCCTTCCTGCAGCATGTCCGCTCGCGCTGCTCTCTTGTCCTACAGAATCTGTCTAAATTTCTCGTCTAATCAATAGTTACGTCGTATCTGTCCCACGTACCCAACGTTGACATCAGCTGCATTGTTGATGTCTGCTTTCACTGTACTCTTAGAGGGGGCTTCATCCAGCTTACCCTCTTTCGGTAATGCAGCCTCGAGGAGCTGCGTGTATGCAGTTGCGACATCCGGTTGCTTAAGTCAATCTAGGTCATACCGAGGTGGGCGTCGGTACCGTAGGTTGTTAACAACGGATAGTTTTGGACGCAGTTTAACCATCCCCAGTTAGTGGTCAGAGTCGATGTTAGCGCCACGATAGCTCCTGACGTCGATACTGTCGGAGAAGTGCCATCCATCAATCAAAACGTGGTCGATTTGTGATTCTATCTGCTGTGGTGATCTCCAGGTGTATCGGAATGGAAGGCTGTGCTGGAAGTAGGTGCTACAGATGACCATATTCTTGGAGGCAGCGAGATCAATCAGTCGAAGGCCTTTCTCGTTCGTCAGCCAGTGAGCGCTGAACTTTCCAATAGAAGGTCTTAACTCCTTCTCCTGGCCAACCTGAGCGCTTAGATCACCTATGATGATTTTGACGTTGTGGCTAGGGCAGCTGTCGTACTCGAGTACGCGCTGCGTTTAAAAAGCGTCTGTCCATCAGTCTATAACGCTCTTGACGTTTTCCCGCTCTGTGCTCGTGCAGTCTGCCAGTGGTTTGCTCTTGCATGTTGAGCAGACTGCCTTTTCATCTTCCTCCGCTTCTCTGTCTCCTTCCGTCGTTTATCCTCTTCTTCCTTTCTCGCTTCCTTCTGCTCCTGACTTCCCCCGGCGTCGAAGGTTGTCAGAAGATCAGGAGATCTTCGCCTTCTTTCTTTGTCAGGCTGACTAGAGTGCCGAGGTCGGTCAAATGATTCCGGTTGAGGGTTGACTTTCGGTTCATTAGCGCCCCGATGACCCGATGCCGACGATGATACGCTAACCAGAAGACACTTCCTACTGCTTCTTGGACCATGAGCATTCGGCATGATTCTTGTAAGTGGGTTGGTCGCCCTTGCCGCCTTTCCACATGCATAGTCGACATGGCTGTTGAAGTTAAGCTGATCGTCTATCATCACGCCAAGATGTCTGAGCGAACTCTGTGATGCTATGACATATCCCTCGACGGTAATCTCAGCGTGTTGAACAGCTTTGCGATTGCTGACATTTATCCAGTTCTCGACCGTGCCCATTGCCTCCGTGGCTCCCGCCGTTAATCTTAACTCCTTTCAGCATATTCCAACAACCGATTCTCGAAGAAGCTATACAGAACCTGGCACAGATAGTCAGGAACTCGCATTCTATGCAGCGCTGAGGCAATGAGCTCCCAACTGGCGTCAATGAACGCGTTCTTAACGATTATCTTAACTACGGCGCAGTAACGATTTCCTCCCTTCGATGCCTTCTCGGCCCTCTCCAGAACCGTCCGAATTGCATCTACCGTTGACTTTCCCTTTCGGATTCCGAACTGCCTTTCTGATAGTCCGTGCTGACTCTCCGTAGAATAAGCCACCCTGTTTAGGATGTCCCGTTCCAAGAGTTTGCCCAGTGTATCCAGCAAGCATATAGACCTGTTAGATGATGGATCACCGAGTGGTTTTCTTGGCTTCGGATCTTCCATTTATCTGGGAAGTGACCTTCGTCCAGATAGCCGTAGCGGTAAACGCGCAGCTATTCAGCATGACCATGCTGAGGGTCGTGGGTTCGAATCCCGCTGCTTGAGGATCTTTTCGTAAAGGAAATTTTCTCGATTCCCAGGACATAGAGTATCATCGTACCTGCCACACGATATACACATGCAAAAATGGTCAATCGGCAAAGAAAGCTCTCAGTTAATAACTGTGGAAGTGCTCATAAGAACACTAATCTGAGAAGCAGGCTTTGTCCCAGTTGGGACGTAATGCCAGAAAGAAGAAGAAGACCTTCGTCCAGACATTTCTGCATCACCTTCCGGAATATATTCGGGTATGCTAGGATCGCTGCCTTAAGTGCCACATTCGGTATTCCATCCGGTCCGGGGGCCTTTTTCACCTTCAATGCTTTCGCCGCTACTACAAGTTCGTCTGTGGAGACCAGACAATCTTCGGCGTTAGCTTCTTCCTCGTCGACATACGATGTGGATGACCACGATGTCAGTCCAACTGGCATTGATGGACCCTTGACTTTCGCCATGACCACTCGATAAACATCCACCCAGGGGTTAGCGTCAGCTGCTTAGCACAGTTCCTTGTAACACTCAGACTTACCCAGCGTTATCTATTGTATGAAAGGCTATGGCTACTTGGAATACGACCTTTCACTCCTCTTTGACTTTTACGTTCCTTGCTCTCTGATAACGCCTCCTGGTTTCAAGGCAATCATTGCGGATGGCATTGAATGCCTCGTTCCACCAGTACGCGAGATGTCGATCATGGCGGGGCTCCCGTTTTCGTGGCATCGTTGCATGCCCTTGTCATCGCTGTTGTCAGCCCTACCGCATCTAAGTTCAGGATATCTCTGTCGGTGCGAAGTGTTTCATCGAATTGATTGATTGATTGACTCTTTATTAAGGGGAAATTCAGCCCGAGGCTGGTTCATCCCCGACATGTTTCATCAAAGAAATCTTTGTCGTAAGCCTTCGTCTACCACTGCTGGTCGCCAATTGTGTTCCTCTGCACTTTTTCTGCTGGCCTCGAATACCACGCTTGTTGAGAACTTACCAAAAAAATTGCAATGGCAATGGGCTTGGATCTCGATAAAAATCTTCAAAAAAATAAAAATAAAATAAAAACAAGTGTGTCTATTCTCAAAAGAGTAATGTATTGTTTAAGAATTTGCTCATTCTATATCACTCATTATACCAAACGACTTTATGCCAAATGACTTTATACCAATAGGCATTATGCCATACGACTCTATGCCAAACGGGGTACCATCTAGCAAAATCCTATTGGAGTTTTGAAAGTTTAGTTAAAAACTTTGAGTTACACCCTATTTAATTTTTAAAAAGCATGAATTTTTGAAAGAATGTTCGGTTTATATAGCACATCAGAAACAATTCAATCTAAAAATAAAAAATAAAAATAAATCATTCTATTCGGAAGTTATTAAAACTTCTGATGTGTTTTCAACTAAAAATATTTTTGAACCTTTATCTCAAAACAATGACCTTAATTTGAATGAGGAACCTAATAATTTTGTGTATAAACCACCTATTAAAAGAAAAAGAATAAATAAATCAAATAACCATAACCATAATTTAAATCCACAACCTTCAACTTCTTATGATCAGAATTTTCCTCCAATCAACCCAGACAACCAGAAATCGCATGAAAGTTCACGTTACAACTCGTTTATTCATACTAATTACATCAAACTCGCTAAACACCGTGGATAAACTCGTCAGATTGATGAGTTTCCTCGCATAAAACACTTCTTTTCTGAGTTCATTTGTACATTTTGTTTCGTCCCGTACACACGTACAGAGTAAGTCGGATCAATCCGTACCAGCTGTCAAATCATCATTTGTTATCATAAGTTAAGTCGCATAATATTGCAGGTTAGTTCGGTAGAATATTTATACACTCGCATTATATGTTATTATTCATCACATAATATATGCACGCATATCGCCTCCACTTTAGTACGTAGAAGGCCGATTCGCAACATCTTATGAGTGAAATTTTGCACATATAGAGCCTCCAGGTGATTTCGTTATACGTACATTTTGGTTGTCTGGGAAATGTTCAAGCTCAACTCAAAATATTCCTGGTTTCTGTATTGATTGATTTATTGTTTAATAAAATGAACGATTGTAAAATTCCTATCATCATTTCCAATTTTATATGTAATTTGTTCTCTTTCAAAATAATGCATTTTTTCCATAACGGATCTTCAAGAATGGTCCGTTATAGCTATTTCAGTTTACCTCAGGGTTCTTGTTTAAGCCCGTTTTTATATAACATATTCACCAGAGACATCATTTCCATTATTCCTAATGAATGCTATATTGTTCAATTTGCGGATGATTATGTCATTTATATCAATGGCAAGAATAGAGAAATTATTCGTCACTATATGCAAAATTCTTAAGATAATATTCACACTTGGGCACATAATAATGGTTTAACATTTTCAGCTCAAAAAACAAAATTTATATTATTTTCTCGCAAACATTCTCCAGTTCATATTGATTTGTTTCTTGATAATCATCAAATTGAGCAAGTTTTTTGATTATTAATATCTTGGTAAGGTACAGTGGGGGAAGTGTATCAGTGGGGTAAGTGGTGTAAAGTGAGGGTGTTTTCTAATAGTACCTTTTTCCGGTACTGACTTTTGCGCCAACCTTGCGTTTAACAAGGATGCCAGTACTGTAGTTGCGTGCCCGACTAACCCGAGAGAAGCACTCAGGGCAGGTTCTCTAGCCTATTAGATTCTCAAATTCAAAACCCTGATACCATTTGTACTAAATCGGAACTTGCACCAACGAAAATACTCAACCGTAGAAATATCAAATCTCTCTCAATCCGATTCCGACCGATCAAGACTAAACAGGCAAATTCTCCTTACTATTAAAACTCAATACACCGCTAAACGTTCAATGTGTGTTTTAGGCCTACATGTATTATCAACTTCTCGCATTTGCACAATTTGGCTTACTATTACTTTTTCCCTAGGGGTGTGGTTGTGGCTTAATACTATCGGTACCTGATGACGTTGCGGCCGTTCGTTGAACTGCTCTCGTTGCTGGGATCCTAGGCGTTTCTGTTGACCGCCGGATCATGGGGTTCGCTCTTCGTGCAGGTGAATCTCAGGTGCTGGCTACACCAACCTCATCTCGTGCCAGAATCGGCTCGTGCCCGTCGATGGCGTCGTCTTCTGTTCACGTCGGATCGCCTGCGACGCCGTATGCTGCGTCGGCACGCCAGACTCACGATTACCGAGGATGAGTACGATCGGCCACGTGCTTGAGGGTCGTCCACAAATCCCGTCGTGGGAAGCGTCTCGATCGTAAAAAGCGATATTCCACCCCGTCGGTGGATAGGGTCCCAATTCCTGTGGATAAAATCCAGACCAAAGGAAAAGCCACGTGGTGTGACTAAGCCACACAACAGTTAACACACACCCAACATTTAAAGCCACAAAATACTACCTTTTCTGTTTGCTACCGCTCTCGCTTTCAGCGTAGTCTGTGATTCTGTTCTAAACGTGACGTTTTAAAACTTCAAATCTATAGTTAAAACATTGTACACTTATTTCCACATCTTCCATGTACTTTACAAGTTTTACCTGACCGGTGATTATATCACTACACAAATTCACCTTTTATTTTGATAATTCACTTTGAAATACTGTTTTTTTTTTATTTGCTTTAAACTTTCCCTTACTTTTTAACTTATTTGTATAAGTATAAACTTCAGAGGTTTCAACTAACTTTCTTATGAACGCACTAACTTTTTGGTGAAAATAATTTGGACCAACTTGTCGCTTCTAGATGAAGTTTAGAAATGGACGAGTTTTAAGAATTTGGAGATAGATGTGGTCCATCTGACCATGAAATTTTACTAATACGAACGCGATCGTTGGCGGAAGTTCATCATTTTCCTTTTTTTATCAACAGTTGTCCTTCTTCCTCCAATATGCTATTGAACCTGTTCCCGATTGCCTGTCTCGTTTTAAATTTTAGTTTTTTGTCCAAATCTCGTCGCGAACCCCAATAGGGTAGAAGCACTAGATTTCGCCCCCCTAAACCATGTAATCGCAGGAATAATAAATTTCTGACTCTATTAATCAATATCAAATAATGTTATTGGGTTTATTCAACTATTCATCTATTATTTTAGGATGATCAAACTGCAAAGTAATCCAAAACAAAGTTTTACTATTGAAAAAAGTATAATTTTTGGATTGATGGTGTGCTTCAATTTTCGTCCCCCTAAATTCAATCTTCGCCCCACCCATGCTCTAATCTTCGCCCCCATTAATTGAAGTACAGGTACTTATTATCTTCTCACTTTTCATCTTCACTGGTACTTATCCTGCCTATTTCCACTATGTCTTTTTCTTTTTGGCATTACGTCCACACTAGGACAGAGCCTGATTCTCAGCTTAATTTTCAAAGAGTACTTAGTTCATAACTAAATGGTTTCTTTACATAAGTTGCCATTTCTACAGTCGTACCGTGTGGCAGGCACGATGACACCTCATGGACAAGGAACTCAAATAAAAATTCCATTACAAAAATATCCTGAACCGATAGGTAATCGAACTCAGACACCTTCAGCATGGATTTGCTTTGTAGCCGCCTACTAACGAAGGCTATGGAAGGTCCTGATTTCCACTATGTATTGTTTTTATTTATTGCAAAGTAATTATTTATGCTCTTGTAGCATTTATGTGATATATGCAGGGTTCTGAATTTTCGTATCAATGATGCGAAATCTACGATTTTTCTCACGTAAGGAGAATGCTTTTTTCGCTTCCTCACGTGAACATCTTTTATCGCTCACACTAATTTTCCCTGGAGCTACGATGGTGGATAACCGAAAACCACTCCACTCCGGGGATAATTTATTTTTCACTCCATCATATTTTCGCTCACCAACTGCTCCGAGAATTATCACTATGTGGATAAATAAAAACTAGTGCCGGCGACGGGATTCGAACCTAGTACATTGCTAAAACAACCGCGATGCGTGCACGCTAACCATGCTACCACCCCAACTTGACGAAAGGAGTGGTTAATTTGGTGCATAAAAGCAACTGCTGCTTGTGGCGATGGATACAGGAAAAGTTCTCCATGGATCGGAGAAAGAGAAAACAAACTTCTCACAGCTGCGGAAATGTGCAATTATCTATTTTCGCTTTGTTTTGTGGACGGATAAAATCGCAAGGCAGCTAATCGCAGAAAATTGCTGTGAGGGATAAATCCATTATCGTGAGAGTGAGTGAGAATTCGGAAGCCTGGATATATGTTATTATTCCCAGGAAGTCGAGAAATTTCCCAACATGAAATAATCCAATGTCAGAATATCGGAATCAACCCCGATATGTCATACATTAAAGTTCTCCAATATTTTTTAAATAATTATATCAAGTACCGTTATTTCGGGAGAAATTTATCATATTCAGCGTTTTCAATAATGTTAGCAGTGCCAAAAACTGAATGCGGAAAAAAAGTACTGCGGTAAACCATTAACTCATGTAGTGGTAAAAATAATATTTAATATTAAAAATCGGTTGATCATATTTCGTTTCTATTCCATTCTTGCTGAATATGGTGGGTTATTTGATTGACAATAATAAGTTCAATTTGTTCTTCGTCACAGACTATCAGTATAATGATGAGCAACAAATATCATACACTGAAATGAATTTTATTGTAGAAACTACTGAATGCATGGTAAAACTAAGAACTACACCAACAATTTTCAAGACTACATAAATCTGTTAACTTTTTTGAAGTGTAGTCAACATCAATACACAAGAAAATTTATTTATTTAACCAGAATTGCAATATTTATGACTAGAAATAAACTTGATTTGAACCACACTGTGCTGTACGGTAGGTGTCACGGATTTAAATGCTTTGTAGTTAATGCTACTATGGAAATGGTCACATTTACTGCACAGGATTTTTACCAGATTATGGTAAACTAAACAGATTTTAGTAGTCGGTTGAAAAACGTTGATGAAGTTCTTAATCCCACCTAATTCTAGTGGTAACGTCCGCGTCTACAAAGTAAAGCCATGCTGAAGGTGTCTGAGTTCAATTCCTGGTCGGTCGAAGATCTATTATTAACGGGAATAATATTGACTTCGTTAGGCATAAAGTGTTTTTGTGCTTACCACAGAATAAAAGAATACGAAAATGGCAGCTTATGCAAAGAAACCTCTCAGCTAATAACTGTGCAAGTGCTCATAGGAATACTGCTGAGAATATATAGCTAAGAACAGGCTCTGTCCCAGTGAAACGTAATACCAAGAAGAAGGAACTATTCGGTACATTTAGAAAATCCTTTAAACTTCCTGTGACCTCCTGTAAACAGTTAATAAATCAATGAGTTTGTTTTGTTTTTCGAACAATTTCGAGGAGGGGCGAAAATTAATGCACGCACCACTGAAAGAACGTTACAGGTAGTTTCGCCAGGGGCGAAGATTAGAATCGTACGAAAACGTGCTTTAGTTTTCGCCACCCTGAAAAAATAGTTTAAAACTGGTTATAATTGCTGAAATAGTTAAAAAATCTATTCGTGTCTCTTGCTGATGCATGTCTTATCAGAACTATTCATTTTTTAAAGATGAAATAGTTATCTTAATATGTTTTCCTTGCCTTTTAAAATAGACGCTTTTCTCAATGAACGCAAAAAAATAGCGTATCATTTTTTCCACATTTTTATATGTGATTATTTGGCGGTTTAGAAGATTACTTTAATTAGTAACATTTGGAAACTAAGTATATTTTATTCCAATCTTTTATATAAGTTAAAAAGTAAAACATTTTTATTTTATTACAATCTAGAACAAGCTAATGTTCTACCAGGGGGGCGAAAACTAGGGAGGGGGCGAAGATTAATACATCTACCCTACATTGGTGGCCCAATATAAGTTATTTGATCATAGGTAGATTTTTTTTAGTATTTTAAAGTGCTCACGCCTACATGTAGGTTATTCGAATGAATCTGTTATACATTCGAGCTGCCCGATTATACATGGTTATTTTCGCTATAAAATTCATCGATTTTTAATTTCGGCGTTTTCTGGCAAACAGTAAACGCCTGATTTTTCAACTGTTACAGTGGATCATTTGTCCATATTGAGCATAAATACTTGAATATGTTTAATGTCTTCGCACCATTGCATCGTTTTATGTTATGTTCTTACGTCCACACTGATACTAGTGCAAAACTGGTTCTACACGTACACTAACACAAGCAAACTTGTTGGCTGCAAAAAATCAATTAATTTCAAAATTGGTTTCCGTCAATCAAAAATCCATTGTATCTCTGCCTCAAATCAAATTCTATTATTTTTTTCAACGCCTGGTGAACATTTCGATTCTAAATGTAATGAATCACAATGAAAAATATATGATTTTTATAAATAATACAGATATAATGGACATGGTACACTTACCCCCACTTTTTAATGGGGTGGGGTAAGTGGATCAAGTATTATTATCTTTTATTGGCAGACTGCTTACGATAAATTTGAAGAAGTTTAAGTAAGGTACAGTGGGGGAAGTGTATCAGTGGGGTAAGTGGATCATTTGTCCATATTAAGCATAAATACTTGAAAATGTTGAATGTTTTCGCACCATTGTTTCGTTTTAGGTTATATTCGTACGCCCACACTAATACTACTGCAAAAACTGGTAAAACACGTTCACCAACACAAAGCAAACTGTAAGCTGCAAAAAATCAAATTAATTTCAAAATTGTTTTTCTATCAATCAAAAATCCATTGTATCTCTGTCCTAAAATCGAAATACTATTAGTTTTTTCAACGCATGGTGAGCATTTTCAGTTCTAATTGAGTGAACCACAATGAAAAATGTGTGATTTTATAAATAAATACAGATAAATTGAACATGGTACACTTTCCCCTACTTTTAAATGGGATGGGGTAAGGGAATCAAGCATTTGTTTATAGCATATTAGCAGACTGCTTATGCGAATTTGAATAAGTTTGAATATGGCTGAAATGTTGTTTTCCTTTTAACTTTTTTTTATTCCTAGCTTAAATTTGTCAAAGTTCCATAGAAAATTTGAAATAATCCACCCTAAAAGTTATTTCAATCTCTCTGGTATAAAAAAATATAAAATAATGAATATTTCAAAATTTAAACAAAACTTTTCGTGTTTAATCTAAGCTTAATTGCGATAGAGAAAAATAAACAAATTTACCAATTGAAAGCATATCATCGTACCTTATTTAACGATATAAATTGTTCTAGCGGGATGGTGCAATTATATTTTCACGAATAGAATAAAAAGATTTCAGTTTGTTAAGGTGAAGATGAATTGAAGCCAGAGTTCAAATTTCAAGAGCACGATCTGGAGAACCAACATCCGTTTAAGCTGAAAACTTAATCGATTGGTCACTAGTTGGTGGTGACCAATCGTATTAGGTTTTAACTCAAATGGATGTTTGGTTCTTCAGATCTGTGCTCTTGAAAATTTGAACTTTGGTTCGATTCATCTTCACCTTAAAACAAAATGAAATGTAACTATTATTTTTAAACTACGAGTATTTTTCGAAACATCATTTGGAATTAATCCTACAATACGTCTACAATACTTATGAGAATAAAATAGATGATTTTTCTCCAAATTATTCTAGTTACAATATTTTTTTATGTGCACTTATTCACATATTTTTTTATAATATTTTGATAAAATAAAGATGCTTTTCAATTCAAAAAGTATCTAAATGTTAACAGTAACTTGCACTAATAACATGTACGAGAGTAATGTCATTCTTATATACATAATTACACCACATTTGTTTTGATGAACCGATTTTTTTTTATTGGTGATCCACTTAGCAATATCATTCTGAGTTATACATAATTACACCATATATGTTTTGAGAATAGATTTCTCTTGGTTGGTGATCCACTTACCCACCATGGTGGAGTAAGTGGATCTTTTAGCGCAAATTTTCAAGTCCCTCATCTCAATACATAAAAATCAGAAAAAACCTAAATAATTGACGATATTTGGGACGTATATTAGTCCTCTATTTGTTATCCACAGAAAAAAGTTTTTGAATAACATTATTCACGTAAGCTGTACATAATAATGAAGTTGACTATTGATTTTTCTGTATCCACTTACCCCACGGTACCTTATATGGTTTTGATTCGAAATTGACGTGGAATAATCATATTCAATTATGTCCAAAAAATTGTTCTAAAAGAATTAATTTTCTTCATATGATTACTGGTTACATGGTGGGGGTGCTCATCCAAATGATTTGATAACACTTTATAAAACAACTATTCGTTCAGTAATGGAATATGGTTGTTTTTGCTTTTATAAGTGCTGTACAAACACATTTTCCAAACTTGAAAAAATTTCAACTTCGTTGTTTGAGAATTAGTTTAAAATTAATGAATTCTACTCATACCAAATCTGTTTGAAATACTTGCTGGTATTATTCCACTGAAAAATTGTATTTTTTGAAATGTGAACTGGTATAATTTTTCATACATGGTTTTTTCAAATTATATCATCCGCTTAAATTGGATATAATTTAAAATCCCTATTTTGAAATAAATTCCTAGTAATTGGAATGTTGAAATCGTTTCATTTATTTGCTCTTCAGAAAACATTATTCGAAAATTCTTCACCTCCGTTTTCTATGAGTATAGTATAGATATTCACTTCCTTTTTGTCCTTACATTGAGTTTTTTCTTTATACGGAAGAATTAAAACAAATTCCTTAATCACGTTCATTCAAATTATGCTAATGATGTTATTTAAACGCAAAATTGATTGGGGTGGATAATTCATCAAATATTTTTTACAGATGGTTCTTTGATTGGAAATGTAGCAGGGTTTGGAGTGTATAATTTTCATTTGGCCCATTTTTATAAATTAGATTCTCCCTGTTCCATTTTCACAGCTGAATTGACTGCTATATATTTTGCATGCATTTAATTAAAAATTATGCACCTAACATATTCGTGGTGTGTTCAGATAGTTTTAGTTGTCTGCAAACTTTAAATTTTGGTAAATTTCATTTTAAAACCCATCATATTCTCTTGTCAATAAAAGGGTTATTGCATATTTTATATTCTAAAGGATATATGATTAAATTTGTTTGGGTTCCAGCTCATTGTAATATTTATGGCAATGAACAAGCTGATTTATTAGCGAAATTGGGTGTTTCGCGTGGTATAATATTCAATCGTGATATACAACACAACCAATATTTTTCTAATTTAAAAAAATATACTCTAAATAATTGGCAAATTTCATGGAATACAAGTGACCAAGGGAGATATTGCTATACCATTTGTCCAAAGGTAAAGGTATATCCCTGGTTTAGATACTTTTCGGTTGGACGTAATTTTATATGTACCTTCTCTAGATTGATGTCCAACCATTACATTTGTAAATGTTATTTATACCGTATGCATATTATAGATTCAAATATTTGTGAATATAATGAAACATATGAAGATATAGATCATATTGTATTTCGATGTTCTCGGTTCAATTTACCTAGAGAGCAATTCTTTGACAGAATCAGTAGTTTGGGTTATGATATTCCTGTATCTGTCCGAGACATTTTGTAAATCATAACCTACCAATATTGAAATTGTTATATTAATATATGTGTGGAATTTCTTATTTTGTTTGATACTTGCGGCTTCGGTTTTCTTGTTTTATTTTCAGATATAACAAGTTTGGCCTCCATTTGTGTTGTCGATAGGCATCGTGGATACGCGTGGGAGGACCTATATGACGATTTTTCCGGATGATTCGGCTCTGTGATGGATCCATTCCGAATGAGCCTCTAGTTTTTAATATTTACTTTATAACGTTCTATTAGAAAAGATAAGAGGTTTGTGCCCTTTGAGAAAGATTTCTAAAGGAAATCACTCAAAGGGGCTTTCCCTCTTTCAAATTATTGAGTTAATAAACAATAACAATAACAATAAGAATGACCATCTATATTCAAACAATCGTGTTCATATGCCACATTTTCAACTAAACTAGTGTTTTTGTGCTTATTTCAGAGCAATGAAAAGATTTATTATAGGAAGCCAGATCTATTCTCGGCACTTTCCGATTCACTTCGGCAAGGGGGTCTTTGTGAAAGCTGCCCGGCTCATATTTGGTCACAATATGCGATGTTTGAAAGTGCTTTTTTGTGCAATTTCAGACGATTCAGCCAAGAAAAACCATGCCAAAGTGAATCATGGAAGTGCCCAAGTAGTTCTTTACCCTATGTCAGAAAATATCATTTGAACGTTGTACGATTTGTCAAGTATTATTTTGTTGCGTAACTTTTTCTTTATTTTTCGTACTCTTTGTTAAGAAGCGTAGCGTTAAAATCGATGTCAACAGTTTTTTTTTTAGAAAAATAAATGAACTGGTTATGCACATGATACGAGAGAATCATGAAGATTTACTGGTATAAATATATAATATATATGTTATACGGCGCATCCTTAAGAACAGGTGCAAATATGGTTTATTTTGACGTTTAAGAGAACCCAGGACCGGGATCCCAGGATTTCCCAGGAAAGGTGTAAGAATAGTCTTCAGTTACATAGTGGTGAACTAGAAAGAACCATAAGCAACAAGAAGAATTCAGAAGAACCGATATATCAAATAAAGAAGGATGCATATCAGATGATTAGTTCATTCACAACCTTGTAAAGAAATGACAATTATGAGCGTCATAGACTTTTCGGGAAAGTGGGCTATTCGTGAAAACGGGATATTCGAGGAACTGGCGTTTGGAAGAAAACGACAATCGGGAACTGACATTCAAGAAAAAGTAGTACAACCATGCGGCGTGCGGAGAAAGACAGCACCGTTTCTCGTGATGTGGCTTGCTGGAGAGAGAACTTTGAAACTTTGCTGAATGGTGGGAACGATAGAGCATTAGATAATAGACTTAACATCGATAATGATGACCTACAGCTCTAACCTCCAAAAATTAAAAGGCTTTTAAGGTGCTGAAAAACAATGAGGCTGATGGGACTATTTATTCTATCAACACGAAATACATGGTTGCAGATAGAGATAGAGGGAGACCTAGTGGCGTTGATGTTGAGGTAGTGTTTGATGAGGATGGGTTCAAAGTTGTTGAAACATTTGTTTCAACCTTCTACCTTCTTTGCTTTTACTATAAATAATAATTATGATTATTCATCGATTTTCCAGCTACCATAAAGACAAGCAGTTATATCGCGGATCGTGAATCTGGTGAACTGGAGTACCTCTTTGCCATAGCCGTATCTCGTCTGAGCTTGCCAATTCTTGTGGCGAGTTACAGCCCCAAGTACGACGATTGAAAGATGGAAAATAACGGTCGCCTGTGCATATTTTCCTGACAGTACATTAACAATATACGATACGCTGCTAGATACTCTGCTGGTTTGCATACATCGGTTGTCTGTCTGTTTTTGGTCCTGGCAAGCGAGCCGTTTTGCAACAGTAGTGATAAGCACCACACTCTCACAGCATAGCATAGCGAAAAGGGAGCCCTAAAACTGACAGTTATTTTTTACGACATTGGACCTTCTTGTGGTTAGGGGTCGTCCATAAATGACGTAGCATTTTAGGGGGGAGGAGGGTCTTCACGAATGTGTGACGATGTGTGACGAGGGGGAGGGAGGGGTCCCAACTAGTGGACGTAGCATTTTGAAAAATGTCGTTAAAAGATTAGCGCTGAAAAAAAGTTGACATATAGTTTTTTTTATCAAACTTTTTTTTTGTTTGGGTTTAATAGGGTTTTAAAATGATAATTCAAAAAGATTAAATTAATTTATTTATATCCAAATAAATTAAAAGTTTAAAAAATAATTTAAAATCAACACTTTATCGACTTGGTAAACATTGTTTTCCAATTTGTTAAAAAGACATAATACATATTTTTGCAAAACTTTAAATTTAAATGATAATAGTACATAAATCAGTTAGATCAAGTCTTGAAAATGTGTATGAAAAAAAAACAAGTCACATGATCATTTTTTCATCCTCTTTTAATGTTTTGGCAACCGTAAAAAATCCGGGAATGGGAAAACTAATTTTGAATGAACACCCTGAAATAATTTGTATAGTAATCGCTAATATTTTCGAAATATTACAATTGAGGAGCTCAAATGCAAAGCGATGTGAGTGACACTTTGATCGGTTTTGAGCTGAGTACACTAAAAATTTCTACTGTTTTCAAGCTTTGCAACGATATATTCAGGGGTGATTTTCCGGTCCAGCAGTTAAATCACATAGTTCATATAAAATTGGCTTGGTGCTTAGACTCCTATATGATTTGTGTGGAATAAAATAAACTGCAAAAATTTCAAAGTCGATTTTGAATTTTGAATTCGGATAATAATGACAAAGATAAAAAAAATAAGAAGGGGGGGGTGTCTTGATATGCTACGTATTTTACAAGGGGGGTATCAGAATTTGTGACTAAATGCTACGTGGGGGAGGGGGTGTAAAAAATCAGTGAAAAAATGCTACGTCATTTATGGACGGTCCCTTAGAAGAAAAACTGCTGAGCGAGCAGCGCAAGATGGAACGAGACAGAGCGAATGTGTAAATTATGGAAATATTCCACAGCTCAGAAGTAATATGTATGCTCCCCGATGTTCTACATACTGTTTCATGCTTTTGCCTTCCACGTTGGGGGGTGATTCTGAAGCTTTGGTGGAAATGTGGTTACAGCTATGGTGGCGCTTTGGAGCTCGATGAGGCAGCACAAAGATGGTATGGTTTGGCTTTCCTGTGGTTCGTCGATGAAGTATTGATTGGAAAAGTTAGCGCTACAAAGCTGTTTCATGAAGAGCTGTTTTTTTCAAATGGCCAAACATTTCAAATTCGAAACTATTTGCAGCTATCCGTTAAATAATATCGCGTCGAACAACTCCTCCATTCAAAAAGGTTGCATTTTGTGAAGGTCCGTCTGTTCTATAAAATGGCCGATTTTTGAATATTATGTTTTGGAATATCCACGTGGACATTTGGGGAGGGAGTAGGACTTGATAAAAAATTCAAGCTTGTCCACGTGAAGAGGAGCGATGGTCTAAATTTGGGGTTTTTTGTCCACGTGTTATATGGACTGCTCCTTTGTAAGTTATTCAGAACAGATTGGGTCAAACAGTCTGAGTCACGTGTAAAGCGGTACCAGATGAACACCGGTCCATGAAACCCCGAGTAGTCCACTTCCTCCGCTGTTCGCAAAGTTTGTAACAAGTTTCGGAAAACAACGGCATTAAACTTCGCATAATAGCGATTGGCTTCCTTTTCCGATGTACGCTTAACCTATCCCGAGGCCGAAAGTATGCTTCTTGATAAACTTTCCATTCCACTTCCAAACGATAGGCAAATCAGCCCCATCGCTGCTGTTCTTAGTTTCACTCACCCACTTTGAATAAGCGCAATAGTTATTTGCATCGAAATTATAGCAGATCGTAAAATTTATGACCTGATTGCCCGAATTTCGCCGCAAAGTTTGAGCCGTGCCGTCGATAACGACAGCCCGTCCGTGGCATCATAAAAAATATGCAAATAAAACGTTAAATAATATTTTATGACCGTTTTCTACTGCTTTTTTCATCTTGAGGATGGGCACGATTTCCATCCCAAGACAAGGATATAATTTGCATTCTTTTCTTACTCCCGCGAGATGCGTTGAAGAAAAATGGCCTTCACTTGTTATGCTTCGACGGACTCTATATTGCGTGTTTCGGTTCAAATAAATTTCGCACGAAGGTTGTGATTTGCTACGGGTTCGTGGCTTTCTTCCGGATAGTTTTGTTTTTTCGGCGTTGTTTTGTTTGAGATATATGGGAGTTTTCTTGAAGGAAATCAACATTCCTTTATCCCTTATAAAATGTTACATATTGTGATTGTTTTTCGACCCTAAAATACAAACAGTTCGCTATAGTGCGCTTATCAATTTTAATTCTGTTTTGCAGTTACATTTTTTTATTTTTAGGTGTTCTGTGGTTAGGCCAACACTATCATCCTAATTTGGTAAAATAAAATTTAGCTTTTATTAACATTTTATTATTATTATTATTTATTATTTATTATTTATTTTTAATCAAACATTCTGAAAGAGGGAAAAAACCCCTTGAGTGATTTCCTTTTTGTAAATCTTTCTCAAAGAGGCACAAAACTTCTTTATCTTTTCACAAAACGTTATAAAACACACTTAAAACTAAAGGCTCACACGGTAACGAACCATAACAGAGCCATTGTCTTGAAAGGGACATCAATTAGGTATGGAATAAGGGCATCAATTCAGTCGAATAAAAACCAGTCGAAAATATAAGATTTCATTCAAGAAATTGAACAATAGGGGTATTCACTTAAAGTCGCGTAAAGTGCAATTTTGCGTAACTTCTGCAATGGAATGTTTCAAATGAAATATTCCTTACTTTGTTCGGTGGAATGTCAAACGAGAAATTTTCAATCTAGTTGTCTACAGATTTTGCCGCTGTAAACACCAATAATTTGCTTCAAACGAGTTGTTTCAGCTCACAATTGAGTTCTTTTTGGGATCTAAAACACTGAAAATTTGTTGGCGCACCATGTTTGATGTTCAGAAATTTCAAATAGAATCACTCTCTGCCCTCGTGAGCCCTCATGATTGATTGCGTATCTCAAATATTTCACGATATTGCGTATGCTATGAATGGAATATTTCAAATGCTTGAAATGAGACAATATTCAATCCAAGGATGCGATAATTGTCGTAGCAACTCCCAAACCAAAACAAACGAAATTCACATTCAGAAAATTATTGAAACGAGATAATGGACCGATGCACGAGTTCACGAATTTGACGTTTGAGCGATGCCGAATTCACTTGTTGCCATGGAAACATATATAGCACGGCACTGCTAAAACGTCAAATAGTGAACCCGTGCATAGGTCCATTGCTGAAGGATTACAAAGGAACTGGATTCGTATGTGCAAAAGATACAGCATAAAATTGCTTATTGAACCTGATGCGCAATGGTGTGGCATGAATTAGACAAGAGAATGATATGAAAAAAATATTGTTCTGAGATTAGAAGGTGATGCTTCGTAGAAGCTAGTCAGAGAACAAATGAAAATGCAATCCATGGAATGTCCTTCCACGGTTTGTTATATTGGCCACACGATACTGTTTTTGTCGCAACATGGATGATTTTGTCACCTCGAAGTGGTCCCTGTGCTTTATCGGTTAAGTTGTGATTTTTTTTTCAGTCACACAAACCATGTCCAGAGATGTGGCTTATAATGCACTGACTCTTATTGCCTATACAACAACTCATTAAACTTTTTGGTATGTACAAATAGTTGATTTTTAGCTTCAGCTTAAATAAAACAATCCCCGAAATTGATTAACTAAGATTTCAAGTCTGGAATAAGTTCAAATTCAGAAAATAAACAAACGAAAACACATATTTCGCTGTTTGACAAATGTTTATGTTGGGTAACTACATATCAACCCAACTTTGACTTCTTTTGACGCAATTCGGCTCTTCCATGGGATAACCCAAATTTGGGTTAGCTGATATATACCTATCATTAGGTTGTTTCCACTTGACAGCGGCAAAACAAACAACTCAGTGCAAAAAAAAAATCTACCCAGCGTTAGCTTTCGAAGTCTCCGCGAGCCGAGTTAAAACGTTAGGTAAACTCGAAAGAACCAAAATTTGGCTTATGCCATTGAACTTCGACGTTGGGTCGGTGCATCTCTCTCTGTTTTGACAACATTGCTGTTGCGAGAGAGGCAAAACAACCCAACCGTGGGTAAAAACTAAATGTAGTTTACCCAAATTTGGGTAAAAAGAACTTATATTTTGGGTAGTCTGATTTCTCCGTGTAGATGTATTTTTCATTTGTCATCGTGTCAGAAGTGGAACATTTCATTTGAAATAATTCATTGCCAATTTTACGCAGATTTTTCAATTACGCAACTTTAAGTGAATACCCCTAATTAAAAGTCCTCGTGATTGAGTTAATAGCTTGATATATTTACGCCTGGAGACAGTCTCTAAAAAAAATCACGTTTCCTATGTGGTTGAACAGAGTGTAAACCAACTCGTCTAAGATTGAGGTATTCAATTTTCCCACCAGGAGTCCTGGTCGAGGACACACAAGTTACGGATTGGAATACAAGCACTAATTGGAAATCAACAACCGTTTGGCCAGGTCCGTCGCACTCGGGCTCAGATTGGGTACCACTTCTAGTACTGCATTTGGTCCCTCGGTAGTGTAAAGGTACCCAAGTTTGACAGATCGCAGTACACTTTGAACGGCATTCTAGATTACCTTATGAGCCATAAAATTTTGGGCAACTGCAAGGGACATGGGGTCTTTAATTTGTCTTTGGTTTTGGCAGCATCAAGTTGTAGTTCATAGTGCAATTTCGTCTTGCACCCAGCCGAGAATCTAAACTTTTTTTCTTCCGTATCCGTCCCAACAAAACAAATTATTGATATTTGTTAGATTACCAAAGCGCTCTTGGATTGTTTAGCTGTTGAATTTGAGCACTCCGAAATGTTTCATTTGCATTGTTTGACAATGTCATGAAATATTTAATGAATCATTTAGCATGGCTTACAAGCGTTTTTACGCTGTTAAGTGAATACCCCTAATAATTTTAAAATTGGATAACATTTTGGCACCTAGTATGTCACGCACAGACACAGGAACTGAGAGACCAAAATTAGTTATGCTGTTCAATAATTTGTTTCTTGGAGAAATAAATTTGTCGCAATGAAATACTATATGATCAATGTCTTCATAGGATTTCCCACAGTCGCACAAATTGGAATCTGTAATGTTGTAACGATACAAATGGCTGTTGCAAGTGTAATGATTGACATTAACCTCGAAAATGAGCAAATAAAATTTCTACTAACTGACATATTATTAAACCATGGAAAGTGACTTACTTTAGGACAAATCGAATGACACCAACGTCCTTTATCACTAGAGTTCCAATAATTTGCCAGTTGGTAAGAGATATTTTTTTAAAATTTTGAATAATATTATTACCATTTTGTTAACAACATATTACATTTAATTTGCTGTAGCAGACCAGAATTTTTACAGGTGGAGATGATTCACGTGTTATTAGAAAGATTTAGATTAGATGAGATTTTGCAATCTTATTTTTTTTTCTAAAAATCATTAACCTGTATAGGCCTGAGTGAAAGCAAAAATACTAAATCCTTACCGCTCAGTGAATTACCTAGTTCATAAAAGAGGCCAGAGAAATTCGAGAATATTCATGTAACCGGAGTTATTCCGGTGGGTCACTGAGTCAAGTCGGGTAAAAAAACGATTTTTGGGACATGTCAAGTAATCTGTATTCGTTTCCAATGGCAATCATTTTAATTTGCATAAATTATTAACATCTGATATTCAACACATATATTTGTTACATTTGGCTTGAATGCCCTCAATATGATTTTTGAAAGTTAAATTTTTATATAACACGAGCCCGAGATGCAAAACTTTATCTGAACCACCCCTCTCATCTCTCAGTTTTTACTTGAAGGTTTCAAATAAAGAGCTTTTGGTATTGTGGATCTCATAAGTTAAGTTTTGGAAGCTTTTATATCCTGCAAATAAAGAATAAATAATAAGTTAATCAGTCCACAGTTCGGGAAGTCTCTCTTCTGCGCCTACGGTAGTCCAGTATTTATAGCTCAGAAATTCCGTAGGTACGAACTAGTAAAAGGTACCAGAGTCCATAAGAAATATCACTTGAGATAGGTAGACATGACAGAAGCATTAGGAGAAATCTTCCATTTTTGAAAGTTTGAAGAAAATATATCCTTTTAGCATCTCAAAATTCACCTCTCTTTTTAAAGATTTTTAATTTTTTTTTTGGAGAATTCCAATAGAATCAATGAGTTTTTTTTAGGTTGCAATTCCTTAGTTTGAACTTTAAAAGTTTAGTAGTTTTTTAGTTGAGTCAAGGAACGTAATTCTGGATAAAGACAAGCCATAGTAGGCAATGGTTGTCCTCCAGAAGGAATTCACGTTGAAAGTGTGACAAATCTCGCAATATGATTTGACTAATTGACATTTGTTTGAGAAAGGTATGAAGCAAAGAGATGGTCGGGTTTCAATTTTTCCAAACCCGAACCCGACCCGTACCCGACTTATTTTATTTTTCTTCCGGGACCCGAACCCGAGACAATATTCGAAAGGCAAACCCGGACTTGACCCCGACCCGAAACCCGAATTTTTTTTGTGAGAAAAACTCGAATTAAACCCGAGCTTCGAGAAGATGGTAAATTCAACGTTTCTGATACATAGGGAAGCTTTTCAGGATGCTACTCTGTTTGCAATTCTCACCAAACCCGACTCAACCCGACTTTTTTCAAGCCCGAAACCCGACTCGTACCCGATAGTTTTGTTGCCTTCAAACCTGTAGCAGGTATTCAGAAGGTATCAGAAGGCCGGCTCCAGAGGCACGTTCCCCGTTATTTGGGAGATTTGTGCCATCGCCATATTTGAGCCTATTTTCATCATCTACCCGATGGAGAGGAAGGGGAAGGGAAAGATGGGAGGAAATAGGAGTGGGATCCCTTGAAGAGGGAAAATCGCATAAGCGATTAAGAGCATGTAGCTCCATACCACAATGAGTTCGAACAGCGCCCTAAAAAGGGCACTGCAAAACGCATGAGCGTAAAGAGAGCCTATAGCTCATTACCACAGCGGGTTAAGAATACCAGAAAGTCCTGAAGATTCAGGTTTTTGAAATCAGTTTCACTTAATAAGTGTTAACCAAGTAATTGGAATCGCAATTACGCGAAAACTTGACAGTTACGTATAAGGTGATAAGAACTTCCATAATCGGAATCACAACTATTACACACAAAATGTATCAACACACTGAATATTTGCCATGTGATAGTTGAGTCGGGGCAGTGGCCAGTCAAGGTTGTAACCAAGCGACTGCAATTCTGCTTTGACAGATTTATTAAATACTTAGCCACCCTTGGGATGGCTCAGTAATGTACAGACGTCCACTCGTCCCGCGAAGGGAGTTGTGAGGAACTATATATAATCAAAGTGACAAGCAATTGTGAGATCACTCGAAACAAGGACATTTGTGTCCCAATTCACCGGAAGTGGAAACATCCAAATCACTAGGATTTCCAATGGACGGAGAAACTCCATGGAATTTGGTCCACAACCCAATTCCCAGTTTGTGGATTATAACAAATGCAAAGTCTGCGAATTTACATTCTTATGTTCATACAGAGATGTACGCGATGATCAGATAATGATTCATCTTCTGATACATGCCAATTCGTCAACTCGGTGACTGATTCTATTCGAGCAGAGCATTATGTCTAACACTTCTTCTCTAGCAGATACCATGAAGGTTGGGGGATTTCCTACAATAAGTAATCCAAGATTTGAAGTACTTAATCATTCCATCATACTGGAGCTTCTCAAATTGATATCATTGCCCACAATCAGCAGAAGGCCTTTTCATAGGCAGTGAACGACAATCGTTTGAAATCATCCGTCGGGGATGGTTCATCATGTTGGTAAATACACCACAAAACGAAAGACGTATTCCTATTGAGGTCACATACAGAATATCAATTGGACAGCACATACATCTTCTGGTTGTTAACTCAGAAATGAGTTGTAGCGACGTCAGCGCTATTTACGAGCACGCCATGCACGAGGCATGGTACGCGAATTTGCCATTTCACGTTTCTAAAAGTAGCAAAAACTGGCGTCCACTAGGTTTCCTAGATAAAAGTTTACAAAAGTAAGGTTTTTGAACTAGCGCCACTTGAGCTGTACCATTTGCATGAGTCTACAAAGATTGATCGTTTGCTGACATTTTATGCTGGAGATTGATCTAACTAAGCTATCCTAGCCGTAGCCACTACCCGAACTAGGCAGGATTAAGCTTTTTGCAATCTCAGAACGAAAAGACCAGCAGCGAACAAAAACCAGATCGGTATCGTTAAAAGTCGCCAAAGGCGAAAAGCACAGAATACACCTGTGAAAACGCATAATGCGAAACCATAGAGGTGAAAAGTTTAAACTAAATTACATTTAAATGTATTAAATAATCCACCCTTATTTAGCCTCAGGCTTGAGACTGAAGAAGGGCAGCCAATTATCTCGGAGAAAACACAAGGTCACCTGCACCATTGCTCCGGGTAGCCACAGGAAGGGCATAATACTGTAGAGGTCGCCCTGGAACTCCACAGGCTCCGTTTGCGGCTTAAGGTATTATTTAGGCCCCTAATCATCATTCTAGGCACGGTAAGCTTAAAGCCGTAAAGAATTAGGGGTCACCTGTGAGGTGGACTTTTACCACCGGAACAGGCAGTGCCGTAGTGTTAATTCTTAGCCAACCGCTACCCACTTTTTTTCAAGGCCGAACCCGACTCGTACCGATAGTTTTTGTTGCCTTTAAACCCGACCCGAACCCGAAAAATTCGGGATTGGGTCGGGTTTTCGGTTTGAAAACCCGAGACCCGACATCTCTATGAAGCAACTCTTCGACATTCTTTGAGGAATTTGATTGTGCACTAGGGTTTTTTTACACTAGGATACGTGCGTGCAAAAAAAACCGCGCAAAAAATAAAACGTGTTAATTCAGGAATGGTTGGTAAATGGCTGGGCATGGCGTACCATTGGTGCCTCGCGTACCTGAAGGAATAAAATAGACCCCTCTGTTGCGGTCCTTAGCCTCTTGCCAGCAACTCCTATCCCTACCTCCTCGCGGTTACTGGCCGGGGTACGAGTAACCTTAGGGAAGATCGGGTAACCAACCTCCGATGGGAACTTTTGGTCGTATGCTGACAGGGAAGGGGGGGTTTGCTTTTGTTTTTGCTTCTGCAAACCTTGAGCGTCTGTACTCCATGTTAGGAGCGGCTCACAACAGCGTCTGTTCCCCATGTCAGGGGCGGCTGATCATCGTCCGAATGCTAGAGAAGGACTCTAAGCTAAACTGCGCACTATGGCCCTCCGAACATTTAGGGGGAATGGTCCTCCGAAAATCTAGGGGGTTGGTGTCAGGCCCTGCAAGCCAGCGTAAAAACATCAAGCAACGAATAATCAACAAGAGAATACAAAACCGGGACAATCGGCGAAGACCACAGCGAACGGAAAAGGGACTAGCGATTGGAAGCTGGGAAGTGGAACTGTAAATCTCTCAACTTCATCGGAGCACACGCATACTCGCCGACGTGCTGAAGGACCGCGGATTCGGCATCGTAGCGTTTCAAGAAGTGGTGTGGAAGGGATCAATGGTGCGAACGTTTAGAGGTAACCATACTATCTACCAGAGCTGCGGCAATACACATGAGCTGGGAACAGCTTTTATAGTGATGGGTGATATGCAGAGGCGCGTGATCGGGTGGTGGCCGATCAATGAGAGAATGGTCAAGTTGAGGATCAAAGGCCAGTTCTTCAACTTCAGCATAATAAACGTGCACAGCCCTCACCTCCGGAAGCACTGATGATGATAAAGACGCTTTTTACGCGCAGCCTCGAACGCGAGTGCGATAGCTGCCCTAGCCACGACGTCAAAATCATCATAGGAGATCTAAAATTTCTGGCAGCATGTGAACAAACAAACGCAAAGAAGATGGTCTTCCGTCTACCATGGTGTGTAACAACGTGGAAGCGTCCTCTGTCGGAGACATTGCAAGAATTGTTTCGCCTACACTTTCAAAGCGTATTCGTTGCTGAACACCTTCCCGATCTCAATATCCTAAATGCGGCTTTCCAATGTTCCTCAAGGTCCTGCTTTCGAACAAATATCTCCTATTTCCACTGAAATGGTTGAGTCTACTGGAAATCATCTAAAGATATCAACGATCCTGGTCCAGATGGGGATTCCTTCAATTGTAATCCGTAAATGCATATCATCGATAGCATTACCTTTAGCAACGATTTTCAACCCAATCGTTGTTAAGCGGTGTATTCCCCAAGAATTGGAAAACATCTTATGTATTTCCTGTTTTTAAAAAAGGAGACAAAAGAGTTATATCGAACTATCGTGGAATCGCCTCCTTAAGTGCCGCCTCTAAACTGTTTGAAAAGCTGGTTTTAGAATACATGATGCATCATTGCTCCAATTTGATTGCCGAAGAACAACACGGTTTTACACCGAAACGATCAACGATGAGTAACTTAGTTCTCTACACCAACTTGATTCTCCGTGAAATGGAGAGCGGAAACCAAACTGATGCCATTTATACAGACTTTTCAGCCGCTTTCGATAAAGTAAACCATCAAATTGCAGTAGCTAAGCTTAATCGTCTCGGCTTCAACGGTTTCTTCCTTGTATGGGATCAAATCGTACCTCACGGATCGATCCATGTTGTTAAAATAGAACGCACCTCTCATCTTCGTTTACCGTGACATCAGGAGTCCCACAAGGAAGTCATCTTGGGCCGCTGATTTCTTGTTGTACCTCAACGATGTGAATCTTCTTCTGAGCTGTTACAAACTGTCATTCGCTGATGATTTCAAACTCTATTCAACTATTAAGACTGAAGCTGATGCAGACTTTCTTCAAGATCAACTCAACATTTTTTCGGATTGGGTGCACTTCAAATAGAATGATTTTAAATTCTTCAAAATGCTCAGTTATAACATTTACGCGCAAACAGAATCCCATTATAAGAGACTATATCTTACATGGTACCGTTTTGAACAGAGAATCTGTCGTAAAAGATCTGGGAGTTCTATTAGACTCGAAACTTTCTTTCAAAGATCATATTTCTTATGTGACCACACTCAATTAGGATTTATTTTCCGTATTACTAAACAGTTTAAAGATGTGTATTGTCTGAAAACTTTATACTGCTCCTTAGTTCGCTCAATCCTTGAATATGGGTCGGTTGTTTGGTCTCCTTTTTATAAAAATGGTGTCGACAGGATTGAATCAGTTCAAAGAAAATTTTTAAGATTCGCTTTAAGATTATTGCCTTGGAATGACCCGCTGAACCTCCCGAACTACGAAGATCGCTGTAAACTAATAAACCTAGATCTCCTTGAAGTGCGACGAAATGTATCGAAAGCGACATTTATCGCTGACCTGCTGACTTCTCGTATAAACTGTGCCAATTTGCTGTGCCAATTGAACATCAACATCCGTAGTCGAATTTTGCGCACCAACGACTTTCTTCGCGTACCGGGATCGAGAACTAATTACTGTTATAATTCTCCTTTAGCTAGTATGTGTCGTGTATTCAACAAGTGTTATAATGTGTTTGATTTTAATTTGTCTAGATCTGCTATTAAGAAAAGAATTAAGCAATTATTGTGTTATTCGTAAGATTTGAATGTTATTTAACAGATATTTGTTTATTAGTTTTAATTCAATTATATCATTTGGGATTTGCTAATCTGTTGATGCGAAAAGATGAGAAGGTTTTATGCCTATTTGAGAGAGAGAGTTCATTTTTAAGCTCAACTCAAACGGGCTTTTCCCTACTCCTAAAATAAAATAAAATAAAAAAAATAAAATAAACGCTCAGATTGGCCAGGAGGAGGAGTTCAGACCGACGATTGGAAAGTTCAGCGCCCACCGACTGACGAACGAAAATGGCCTACGACTAATTGATTTCGCTGCCTCCAAGAATATGGTCATCTGTAGCTCCTACTTCCAGCACAGCCTTCCATACCGATACACCTGGAGATCACCACAGCAGACAGAATCACAAATCGACCACGTTCTGATTGATGGACGGCACTTCTCCGACATTATCGATGTCAGGACCTATCGTGGCGCTAACATCGACTCTGACCACTATCTGGTGATGGTCAAACTGCGCCAAAACTCTCCGTCGTTAATAACGTACGGTACCGACGGCCGCCCCGGTGTGACCTAGAGCGGCTTAAGCAACCGGATGTCGCGGCTGCATACGCGCAGCACCTCGAGGCTGCATTACCGGAAGAGGGTGAGCTGGATGAAGCATCTCTTGAGGACTGCTGGAGAACAGTGAAGGCAGCCATCAACGATGCAGCTGAGAACAACGTCTGGTACGTGGGACGGAGTCGACGGAACGATTGGTTCGACGAGGAATGTAGGCAGATTTTAGAGGAGAAGAACGCAGCGCGGGCGGTCATGCTGCAGCAAGGGACCCGGCAGAACGTGGAGCGTTATAGACGGAAACGGCAACAGCAGACCCGCCTCTTTCGGGAGAAAAAACGCCGCCTGGCGAAGACGGAGTGCGAGGAGATGGAACAGCTGTGCCGGTCTCAAGAAACACGCAAGTTCTATCAGAAGCTCAACGTATCCCGCAACGGCTTCGTGCCGCGAGCCGAGTTGTGCAGGGATAAGGATTGGAGCATTTGACGAACGAGCGTGAGGTGATCGAAAGGTGGAAGCAGCACTTCGACGAGCAACTGAATGACGCTGAGAGCACAGGCAATGAAGGTAGGCACAACGGAGGAAATGCCTTCGTCAGTACTGCGGAGGATGGAAACCAACCAGCCCCCACTTTGAGGGAGGTTAAGGATGCCATTCACCAGCTTAAGAACAATAAAGCTGCTGGTAAGGATGGTATCGGAGCTGAACTCATAAAGATGGGCCCGGAGAGGCTGGCTATTTGTCTGCACCGGCTGATAGGCACAATCTGGGAAACAGAACAGCTCCCGGAGGAGTGGAAGGAAGGGATGATATGTCCCATCTACAAAAAGACGACAAGTTAGATTGTGAGAACTTTCGAGCGATCACCATTCTAAATGCGGCCTACAAAGTATTATCCCAGATCATCTTCTGTCGTCTATCACCTATAGTAAGCGAGTTCGTGGGAAGTTATTAAGCCGGCTTTGTGACGGCCGATCGACAACGGACCATATCTTACTGTCCGGCAAATCCTCCAAAAATGTCGTGAATACCAGGTCCCAACGCATCACCTTTTCATCGATTTTAAGGCGGCATACGATAGTATCAACCGCGTAAAGCTATAGAAAATCATGGACGAGAACAGCTTTCCCGGGAAGCTCACGAGACTGTTAAGAGCAACGATGGAAGGGTGTGCAAAATTGTGCGAAGGTTTCAGGCGAACACTCCAGTTCGTTTGGAATCACGCCGGGGACTACGACAAGGTGATGATTTTCGTGGCCTGTTGTTCAATATTTCGCTAGAAGGTGTATGCTCAACAGCCCGGGGTACGATTTTTACGAGATTCGGACAATTTGTTTGCTTCGCGGATGATATGGACATTGTCGGCCGAACATTTGAAAAAGGTGGCAGACCTGTACACTCGCCTGAAACGCGAGGCAGCGAGAGTTGGACTGGTGGTGAATGCGTCCAAGACAAAAGTACATCTAGCTGGTGGAGCTGAGCGCAAACAGGGCTCGCCTAAGGTAGCAGTGGTTACGATAGACGAGGATACGTTCGAAGTGGTCGACGAGTTCGTCTACCTTGGATCCTGCTGACGGCTGACAATAACGTTAGCCGTGAAGTACGGAGGCGCATCATCAGTGGAAGTCGGGCCTACTATGGCCTCCAGAAGAAGCTGCGCGTCAAAAAAGACCATGCTAGGCGGCACTCTTTGTTTCGTCACTTGAATCAAAGAGCCTGGGCTAGAGGCTGCTTTGATTAGATATTCGAGAATTTTGTGTAAAGCATCGAAGGTGTTTGTTCATTTCACCCTTGGAAGAAAGTGCGCATTCCGGAGATAGGTTCTTTTTTTCATTTTTTCCACGTTTTTGTGACAGTTTTAAATCTAACTTTTTTGGTAATTCGGAGATTCTTCCTTTCTTTTTTTTCGTGATTGCAACCAAGTTTAATAAATTAACGAAAGAAGAAGAGACCTTCGAAGATTTGTTTTCCCAAGACGGTGTCCAAGAAGGATTACCACCCGCTCGCTTCCGCTAATGGGTTCTAACGAAAAAATCGAAAACCACGGGTTCAAACAAGGATCCTAAGAAGATCAATAGTTTAAAAATAGTACAGGTATGTGTCCGTTTTTATCACGTTCCGATCTTGTCACGCTCCGATTTTGTCACGTTCCAATTTCGTCAACAAATTATTCCGTTTTTATCAACACTCCAAAATCGATTTTTTTTATTTTCAAAATGTTTAGAATATAACTCGAATATTTATTTTGAAGCAATTAAAATACTTTTCAATAGCCTCAGAGTTTAATTTTCGGACATAATGTTAATGTTGAGCACATACTATACAGTGGTAAGGTGTCAAGTCATATAGGATTCAATAAGGTTCGACTCTTGTTATCATCAAATCAATTGGATCAAACTTAGCATAGCCTGGTTAGACAAGATTTACCCATTCCTCCAACAATCGAGAGTTGTTGTGGCCACGTCCTAGCAACAACCAGAATTTGTGACTAGTTGAATACGTACTTAAGGAGAGTTGCAAAGACCTCTGCTTTTCTATATAACATGGCATCAAAGAATTTCCTATGGTAAATTTGATAGACATAGGGCTTCCATTATTAACGTCAGAAAATTTTGGCGGTTTCTCGACCCCCCTCCCCCTATGGTAGGATTTTTTTGTATGAACTTAAAAAAAATAATTTGTATGAACACATAAGATATCTCAAACCCCTCCTTCCCCCATAACCCCTTACGTGATTAATGGACTATCCCATATACAGTCAGTGACATAAGTTAGTAATTCAAATGCTGTTTTTCTATACAAAATACTCAGTTTTACCGAATTATCGAATTAAATTTAAAAGTCTCTCGGTTACTTACTTTGTCTTTGAACAACCCTCTGGAAACTCTATGCAAAATGACTGCAATGTAATAATTCCTTTACTAAGCAAAACTTCAAGTTATTTGTAGTTCGTCATCCAAATTTCAGCCAATTCGGACTACCAGAAGCTAAGGTACAGCCCTACAAACTTGAGCATTTTCTATGGAAAAACAACATTTGGTTACTAGCTTATGTCACTGACTGTATGTTCAGTTTTTTTTTATAAGAGATGCACTTGGGAATGAACTCAAGAATGTTTGAGCAACGGCAAGAGCCGTGATCGAGTTCATTTTATTTATGATAAGACTTTCGACCCCGTAATATTTTGGACATTATTTCTATCTCTCAAACTTCATAGCATTACACACATTATAGCAAACATCTATTTTTTAGATCCTGTTCCAAGGGGGTAGGAGAAGATGTCCAGCAAAACTTAGCAATCCATAGAACATTTTGTAACCTCCATATAATCAGTTTGCATCAAGGAAGAGGGAAAAGGGCTGAAGTGGCTGACAATTTGAGAAACTGTTGATACTGGACGTTCCCACGTCACGCACGTTCACACCCCAAATTTGCTGGGACCTAAATCTTTGAGCAGACCAGAACCCCTTTCCCACATGGAGACTAAAAGTTTAATTAGGAGTCTTAAACCAAGTCATATGCTTATTCATAAAACTTTACAAAAGATTGTCTTAACAAAAAGTTCTAATTTGGTGATGCTTGTTCTTGAGTTTGTACATTTTTGTGTTTTCGATGATCTTCTATATAAATAAAAATGGAATGGTGTTCGAATGTCACGAAATGGCTTAAGAACGGACTAATAGACTTACACGATTATTTCACTGTTGCTGGCAAAACGAAGTTTGACGGGATCACTAGTACCATAAAACTGGGTAACTTTGATAATGCGGATAACTTTGATAGTGCGAGACCCCCAACATACTAAACGAAATAACGAAGTTTCTGTCAATCAGTTAAGAAAAAACGAATGCTATAGTAAAGAGTATTATTATGACACTTCATGTCAAAGCTATTTTCGTTGGAATCAACTGCATTTGAGAATTTTTATGCAAATATTAAAAATTTACAAGATTTTAGCATTTTTGCAATGCTTACAAACAATCTGTTCTACGACCCCTATTTGATAAAGTCATAATGAGTTCGTCACTCACCCATGATAGCCTAGTTATAGTAGAACATGAATTCGGTCTTAAATCTCTTAGCGAAAACCATTTTTACAAACTGGGACCATTTTTGTAATCTAAGTCAGAAATTTCCATATAGCGTTAAACGCCTAGAGGTATGCAACGCCCTATAAATGTTCCGTAATTCATTCAATCTTGTTTGATTTATACTCCATTATCAAAGTTACCCCAAATCAGAAAATCGACTTTCGATTATATGAAAAATTATATATCCATTCAGAATAAATCTTTTGGCAATCGATCAAGTGCAATCGATAGCTAGGATGTCAGTACTTGTTTTTAAAATATAAATTGTAATTCTTTGAAACAGCATGCATAAATATTGAAGTTTTCTACGAAAAAACTATCAAAGTTACCCCATTTTACGGTATTTAATATTGTTTTTACTTAACAAAACAACTAGAACTTAACTCTCTAATGCCCAAATTTTTATTTTCGATTTTAACATCATTTTTAGATATCTAAAATCGTGCTAAGCATGTACTGGACAATGATTTATTTTTATTCGCAAATTTATGAATTTTGGTTTTTGATTTTTATAATTTTCATTTTTGGGGGGCCCAGATAGCCGTAGCGGTAAACGCGCAGCTATTCAGCAAGACCAAGCTGAGGGTCGTGGGTTCGAATCCCACCGGTCGAGGATCTTTTCGGGTTGGACATTTTCTCGACTTCCCAGGGCATAGAGTATCTTCGTACCTGCCACACGATATACACATGCAAAAATGGTCATTGGCATAGTAAGCTCTCAGTTAATAACTGTGGAAGTGCTCATAAGAACACTAATCTGAGAAGCAGGCTCTGTCCCAGTGAGGATGTAACGCCAGAAAGAAGAAGAGAAGAATTTTCATTTTTGAACATCCCTATTCTTTTTCATTTATTTAAGCCTTTTCTAGTTACTGATTTTTGGCAATAATAATGATTTAAGTTCTTACAATACTTTTATTTCTAATTAACGGAAAAAACAGGTTTGAAATTATTTTAATATCACCAAGCTCTTCTTCTGTGATAGGTTGATAGTAGAAAAATATAAAATGTACGATTTTTTATAATACACGTTAAATGAACCCCAGGCATTCGACGGTTATATAAGAATACAATTTTTTGAACAATTTTCAAAAATACAAAAATGTTCTAAAAGTCATATTTTTTTATATATACGTGTTATGAGTCAAGGTTTAAGCAAAAATAAAATCATTTTGATTTCCGAGCTACGAAAAAATACACAAAATTCCAAAGTGTACCCCGTCTAAAGGCGGAGTTGGGTATTAGAGGGTTAAGATTAGTACATTGCAAGTCTATTCGTGATCTTACGGTAAAGCTAAAAGGCGATGGTGACGCTGTTCTAGATTAGCGATTTGGTTGGTAGAAATAACTTTAGAAGAAGGATAACCACAATCTTTTTACTGATAAGATTTTGGCACAGGAAACCGTAAATATTTATTTCAGTTCGCAGTTTTTCTCAACATAACTCCGCATTCAATCGCCAATCGGGTGTTGCCAAAAATGCAAAAAAAAAATCACAAAACAAATAAGTTCTCAATTGATAATTGCGGAAGTGTTTATAAGAACACTAAGCTGAGAAGTTCTCAGTTGAGATGTAATGCCATAAAGAAAATGAAGCAGAAAGATGAGGATGAATAGTAGAAAAAGAAGTTGTTTCTTGTTTAATCTTTCTTGAAAAAAAGAACAATAATCAGCTTGACCCACTTCCTTGTAGTTATTTTTACAAATATGACGCACCATATAATGTTAAATACATTTGAATTCTATATTACATTTATTGGAAACAACTAAAACTATTAATGATATATTACAAAATTATATTCATTGGTAGGAGTCTACAATCAACTTTCATTACGAACCTATAAGTATGAACAATCTAAATGCTCCTCACAGCTCCTAAACATCAATTCTGTGCTTTTTTCTGATGAAAATGTGTATTATCCTGACAAAACTACAATTTTCTTTTCAAATTTGTAAAATATTTTGTCTAAGAAAATTATTCCGTTTTGTCACGGTTCCGTTTTTGTCAACTGAAAATTGACGATCGTGTTGATAAAAACGGAACATACCTGTACTGGAAAATACTGATTTTTTAGCACTGTACTGTTTTATTGCTTTACGTCGTTTTCAAAACTTCCGGGAACAGAAAGAATTTGTGTAGCTACGCACAGTACGAGGGTACGATGCGCACTGCTGTAGGGCTGTGCAAATATCGATATTATCGATAATATCGATTTTATCGGGCCGATATTATCGATACGATATCCGATATCTCATGACCCGATATTTCCCGATATCGATAAAGCAATTGCCGGTCCGATAATCAGAACTATTTTCATTAATTATATTGAAGAAACGAAACTCATTCAATGGAACTCTAGATGTCCTCTGGGAATTGCATGTCGTTACTACAATATTCAAGAAATGGACTACATAATGTGAAAGTTGATGAGGAAAATTGTCGATTTTGCTTTTACATCCATCTTTTTAAAATTATCGGATATCGGTTCAATACCGATAATTTCAAATCCGATATATCGCCGATACCGATATTGAATCAAAATTATATCGCCGATACCGATAAATGCTTATCATGCACAGCCCTACACTGCTCCGTTGAAGGGTAATTTACCATTCTAGTGCTGGACATAGGGAGACTTACGGCTTCGGCACCATTCGACTATTATTGGCAACCAAATTTCAAACGCCAAATACACAGTATTTTTCTATCAAAATACGTCAGTGGAAACATTCAGATGATTCTTTGTTCTGTCCGTTTCCCGCTGGCGAGATTTCCGAGACTAAACAAACGATATCGCAGGAGATGCCATCGATTCGAATGAGCACGCTTCAAATTGCGACTGTTTTGGAGCTGCCGAAGAGATTCACCAGCAGTTGTTATGGGAAAGTTGCCGAAGAGGATGAGGTTGCCGACAATAGTCACACTGACAAGAGATGTTCGCAGCGTTGTAAAAGCATTTTGACAAATCTGTCGGTGTGAATCGATAGAGGATTGAACAACGCATAAATGTAAATAGACAAACACGGAATTTATCTGCTGATGTCCTAGAAAATTACAAAAGAATTACGGCATCGGCTTAAGCTGCCGAGAATACGTAAGTTCCCCTACATATTGCAGCAGTAATCTCATTTGCATAGATAACGAGTGACTCAAAAAATTTATGCATCTTCTGATATGTCTATTATTCCATCTGTCGTCCTGTAGGATATATCGCCGGCCTAAATGGTCTTCTCATTATTGATATTAATGAGAGCTATCATCGAAAGACAATCTTGCGCACCCCATCAGAAGCTGGCCATTTCCATTCCCGGCACCCGTAACAAATCGGACGCCCATGTTTGGCACCCGTTTAGCACAATAAAAAGTTACAACTTTGAGAGCATATCAAATCAACACTAGCAAATTGAAATGCCGAATCCGAAGGGAAGTCACTTTATAATCCACCGTAAATTGACGGCACGTGACCTGGCTTTTGTTATCGGAGTGAACCTTCGGATTGGCACGCGACTCCTCCCGGAAGCACCAGATTGGGTAATTTATATCCGGATTGTGGGACTCGATGAGGGTCGAGACTAAGTTTGGCGGTTTGATGAAGTGGAGTGTGCGGTTTAGTTCTCACATGTGACAAACTCTGCTGGCATATAGGTCTATTAGTATTTATGACGTGTTGTGATTATCGTCAAACGAGGAAAAGGCGTTCATGGTTGCACAGTGATAAAGAGATTAACTTTTATTGTAATCCAATAAATAACTATCACGCATCGGTAAACGAAAGATTGTAATAGATGGGTACGGGTTTCCTTCGGTAGGATGACACCAAATAAGAACAGCTCCATCTATATTGACAAATGACCAATCGTAGCTTGTCCCCCGAGGGTGTGAATTAATCCGAAAAAAGAAAATCCTTCCATAATCGATCTTATCCGGAAAGACCTCTGGCCACGGATGCAGACAATCCACGATGGGAACCAAGAATCCAATTCAACTCTATAATTGTTTCTGTCTCGCTAATCAAAATTCCGTCAGTCACCGGCAAGGGGCGGACAGGTTTCCTCCCAATGGATGGATTTTACTGACTACGATTGCATTTCCCCCCTGGGAACACTCTGTGTTCCGTAGTATTTCGAGTAGAGAGAAAGGAAGATGATGAAGATAATCTGCGATAGTTTTTGCGTGTGTTTTCTCCTCCTTGTGACACGGACGACTTGAGGACATAATCTATTTATTTGGTTGAATAACACATGAGAGCCATGTGCAGGTCAATTGAAAAGACATTAATCAAACTGACACTTTTTCTTGTGACACAACCATCGGTTGGAAGAGATTGAAGAGGATAGTTTAGTGATATTGTTTTTGCTTTTTCTGTGTTATGCGTATTTCACTGTTTTTGAGAAAATGTAAATAGGGTTTCAATGCTAGTAATGGACCCCTTAGTAGCTGAAATTCATTCTAGACGCTTTTCCGCAATGATATCTCAGACGCATATATGTTTTGTGGAGTCTAACAACAAATTCAATGTCTTTACTTCATAGTACGTCTATAAAACATACAAAATCATTCGATTTTTCCAGCGAAATATGCATTTAAAAAACTGTTGTCCGAATGCCTATTATGGACCCTCCCGGGGTCCATAATAGGATTGTTTACAAATTTGACGTTGCATATTATGGACCCTTCATTTGATTCCCATGTAATCCGGCTCGCTGCCGACGAGCCTATTATGGACCCACCTAAAAATGCGTATTATGGACCCTCTTGTGTGGTATCATTTACAAAACTGTTCAAATATCTGTATTTATGCGTGTCAAACCAAATATTTTGCCTGAAACTGCTGACTAACAATGTAATCGAAGCTACCCCGGTGGATTTTCATAGGAATAAAGTTGCTTTGAGTGTAAATTTTATGTTTTTCTGTAGGGGGTCCATAATACGCAAAGGGTCCATAACCGGCATCGACTCCCTATATTCCCAGTTTGAAAATGCTTCGATGAATGAAGATGGCGCTTTTGGTGGAGCATCTGAAACAGACAGTATACGAGTAGTTGAACCAGCAGTCGGAGATTGCCGAAAAGACGTCGGCCATCGTTTTAAGCTCGAAATGAATTTGTAAGCAGGATAAAATGAGTATGGGGGCCTTCCTTAGCTGAGTGGTTAGAGTCCGCAGCTACAAAGCAAAGCCATGCTGAAGGTGTCCGGGTTCGATTCCCGGTCGGTTCAGGATCTTTTCGTCAAGGAAATTTCATAGCAAGTTTTTGTGTTCTTTCATAATCAGCTAATAATATAATTTCCAAAAGGGCTTAGAGTCAGAGCAAGGTATCTAGCAGACAGGTAGTTCAATGTGTGGAATCGTTCATTTCGCCATATTGGAAACGTGTATGACAGCTGGATTGTTTGTTTTGATAAGTCAAGCATGCACTGAAATTGAAAACATTCTTTGGGGGTACGTTTGAAACGCCTATAATGAAATCATCTACCAGTCTGAATCGAATGATTGAAAATTTAATTATCATTTTTTTTTCTTGAAGCTTACTTCTATAATTAGGCTCAAAGGAAGTTCACAATTCATTTAATTTACATGTAGAAACAGAATAAGAACATAGTTTGAGTACATTCCCCAGTGTATCTTCAACAGTTTTTTGCAACATCCGCTTATGATGTATTAGACAGGCAGCCTTTATGTAGTATGGTAGCGCTTCCAATTAGTAGTAAGGACACTGCATTTTGAATATGGAGTACAATAACATCATTTCCATTGAAAATAATCTGTAATATGTGCATCTCTGTGCCCATCATACCGATAAATAAGGACAAAGTAATATTGTGCATTCAGATTAACTTTAGACCGAAGTTCATAAGAGAAATGAAATATCACCAACAAAAGTTCGTTGAAGTTCGGCGTCGGCATTCTACCGAAGTGCTACGCCGACAAAGGCATTCCTTATGCGTCGGCGAAGCACTTAATTAGAATGCCGACGCCGAACTTCGCCGAAGTTTTGACTGCCGAACTTCTAATTGTCAATAATATCATAGTGACCGAATATTGCAAAATAAAATAGGAAAAAAATGAATTCCGAATTTGGCACGGTTTCGTTTTTTGGCAACTGAAAAATTTCGATTATGTTGCCAAAAACGGAATCCCAATGTATTCAAAATGTTTGTTCATTATTTAATGTTTTGATTTCTTTTGTATAAACCTTTGTGCTCAAACCCGCTGGGTACGGTTTGTTATATTCATAAGGTTATGTATTGCGTAAACTGACAGCTACTGTACGACGTCATACCTGTCCACCTCGAACAAAGTTTTTGAAAAAATAATCTGGTGATCCAGATCTTATATGTTACGATAGGAATGACGTCACATGTTTACAACTAAATTTAATGTTTACATAAGTAAAAAGACTGCCTTGTCTTCCTTACACAGTTAAAAAAAATCACCGACGTCGGTAGTTCGTTTACTGAAATCTCAACAGCTGAACGGTCGGTAATCCGTTCGGTAAACGAAAAGATTACCGAAAGAACTGTAATTTGAGCCCGACGGATAAGCTGTCAAAATTACCGGTAGATCGGTAGTGATTACCGAAATTCCGTGCCTATTCTGTAATGGTATTTACCGAATAATCGGTTATTTTGGAAGGAGGAAGCAAAATTGCAGATGTTTGTGCAAAGTAAAAAATCAAATCATAAATTTATTTTTGATACAAACATTTATTTCTGTGGCACGAATAATCACCTCGGATTGAAGAAGCTAACCTGCTGGGTGCATACTCGTCCTCAAAATCACCAATAATCCAGTAGAAAACATTTGCTTGCAAGCCGTTGCAGTTTGGCTCAATCGTTGCTCCATAATCGCAGATGTGCTACACCATCACGAAATGCTGCTAGGCGCATGGTTGGAAGGTCCAGTTCGTTGATTTCTGCTTCTTAACATCCTATAGTAAATAGTAAATATACTCACTACAGATCTTGATCAGATGTTTACAAAGTAATTACTAACCTGTACCGTTAACTTCCAATCACTTTTCTCAAGCAAAGATTATAGAAATTTTTGCGAACACCGGATATGTTTGTTCGCAGTTTATTTATAATAACCAATTGAAAATACCATATGGTAGATTTGACGTTTCTTGCTCCAAGTTACCGAATACGGTACTCATTACCGACAGTTCAGCAGAATATTTCACCGAAGTCAGCACTTGAGCTCGTTTACCGATTTGTCGGTAAATATCTTCACCGATATCGTTAATCTTGAAACAATTCGCCGAAGTTCAGTGATTTTTTTCGCAGATTTCAGTAATCAAGCTGGAATATACCGAAACGTCTGTGATTTTTTGGATCACCGATCTTTTTCGGTGATTTCAATTACCGAACTCATAGAGTCTGCTTAAGTGTATATGATCCTGAAATGCAATTCGATACTTCTCCAATTTGAAATCCCAAGATTTGATGCCGTCTTTTTCAGTTTTCCGTACAAATTCACCTTTTTAACCCGATATTTTTATGCAGCGTTTCAATGTTTTGAAATTTTGCTATATTCAAAACTGAAATGACTTTTTCGAATGAATTTTGTCAAAATAACAAAAAGCTCAAAAATTAAAAAAAAATGTGTTCTTCATCACGATATTTCCATACACGATGGTCCATTTAAAAGTTAGGGAGAGTTGAGTGTAATCCATTTTGAACCAATTTCAGAATTAACCCACGTTTTTTTTAACGAAACTGATTGTGACATTGTGACATGAATTTAAGGCGAAGTAGGCCGTCATTGAAATTTGTACGTGTCGGTGATGATTGTTACTAAATCATGTCACAATTCCGAATTGAAGAAAACCAGTTGGTATTGCACTGATGCATCTGAAAAAGTATCAGCATACTTTCTGCATGTCAGCGCATATAGTGATACTTTTCCGGATCAATATGATCTACGAGGACTGAGATGTTTCAGTTTAAAATTCCGAGCAGTTATGTCAGTATGACTGCTAAAACGAATGACGGGCTACTTAGCCTTAATTGTTTTTTTCACGCATTGAGTTTTTTTGTAGTGCTTGCGCTTATAGAAGGAGGACAATAAGCTTTGATATCAACAAATCGGATTTATATTATATAATTAGCATGAAAAAAAAACGATAAAATATAAGGTGCTCCGAATTAGAATATGTGGGGTCTGAATGGGAACAGGGTTGGTCTACTTAGAGCTTTCTGGAAAATTTTATTCAAACATGCCTAGTCATGTCCTGGTATGAGATATCACAAAACTCTCCGAGGGAAAAGTGTACGCGCTAAATCAGGCTTTCACGAGAACGGTAACTAAAACCTTATGATGTACACTTATTGGAAAATACCTAATTTGAATATCATATTCAGCCTAAAATATCAACTAGTGCACTTCGACTGAACACTAGTGGCCGGAGGTCCTAGAATTTAAACAATCAATTGTAAGTACAATGTTATAACTCATAAAATTAAGCTAATGAAAATTACACAGCGTAACAAAAATGACATTTTTGCGTGTCTCAAGGATTAAATTATGTGTCTCTAGATTTGGGGTCGCTGAATCTGATGCCGTTCTCAGAAATGTCCCTGCACGTCACATATTTTAGCTACAGGTCACCAAAGTTGTATAAAACACTGGTTTAGTTGATATTTACATGACATTTAAAGTGTGATTTATCAAACTTTTTTTTTGTGATTTTATAAACCAAGCATGCAAAACAGGATTTAAACTTAAATTTCAGATATAATTTGGTTGATCTTGCACGATAAAATTTAGATTAAATCGATTTTTTCAACATGCTCCATACAAATCATATCGATTCTCTTATATGGCAAAATACAATACTTTTCGAAATAACCAAAAAATAACTTTTGAGCATCGTATTTTTAGTTTTACAGTGTAATTTGAATTACAAGTTTTAGCAGCTCAGAAAAGGTAGTGCGAATTTTTAAAAGAAAATTTGAAAAATTCTAAATTGCCTTCTCCTCAGGTTTTTTTTTCAAGAGAATAAGAGTTTAATATCTCACATTTCGAAAGCTTCAAAAGTAGGAACAGCTGAATAGTAATTGAAAAACATCCACCAACCAACTTTTCGAGAGCTGTTTGTTGTTATTGTCGTTATCAGGTCCATTGTTGCGCCACATTAAAATATTAATGTAAAATGCAAAAGCCATATCGTTTCCGACTGCACACCAGAAGTTCTACCACCCCCTCCGTATGCATCAACCCCTCAACTCCGAATCTTCGGTAAGCATCGAATGGTGTATTCTATAGGATGCTGTTGCTGTAAGCCAATCCCATGCAGGAAATTTACCCCGCCGACCGACGACGACGATGACTTGTACCGAAACCGAACGACGTATAACGCGGTTTGCTCCCACATTTTCGGTACCTACGGTGTATGTTTTACCGCTTCCGGTGCTTGACTTTTGCCGGAAGTTTAACCGCAATTTACTTTTGTCGAGTGCCTGGTGCTTGTGCCGATCGTAGGCGTAAGTAGAAATCTGAATTAGGTGGTGGCACGATCCTTACGTAACGGAATCTATTATTTGTTCGGAAAACAGTCCTGAATGATTGTTCATAGTGAAGAGGCTTTTAAGTTTCCAAAAATAAGCCAAATGCAGCTATTCAATCTTGTCCAACGTTTCGATCGCATGAAGGATCTTTTTCAAGGAAGCAATTTTTACAGATTTTTCATCAAGTCGAGTTCTGTTGAAAATATATTGCTATGTGGTCTGAGTTTTCCTTTTTTCCAGAATCCTTCGGCACCCTTCTTCCCTTACTTACGCCAATGGTACCGATTTTTCAGGCTGGCAGTATTTTTCGTATGGTTTCGTTGCCATCGTCGTCGTGGGAGTCTGCTTTCCAACCGTAACAATTTCATTACACCGAAACTTTGTTAACCGGCAGGCAGTATCAGCAACAGCAATCGGGGGAATGGGAAATGTGGATTCAGGAAAGATGGTGGTCGGAGCGATACGGTTCCGTTACGACAACTGGGTTGAAAACCGAAGCGGATTGTTCGTATGGATTCTGGTCGGTTGGCGCGAAATTTATGGGATTCCGAGGTGCATAATTACTGCCCGCCGTAAGCGAAAGGGTCCTTGACTGGAGAGCCAGCTTACATTTTACAATGTGCCGTGAGGATTACACGGCATAATTCGATGCAAATAAAATTGGTAGTAATTGTGTTGGATAATAATGAAACATTTCCTTATTACTATGGGTCTCTGTTTCCAGGAAAAATTTCGGCATGAATTATTGAATTTGGGAATAGTTTTATGATTGGTTACAGTATACCTCGTTTTTGATGATTTAAAAAATACATCATACTTATTGGAACCCCTTTCATCGTGATAACATGTCCACTTGAAGGTTTCAAATAAAAAGCTTTTGGTTCAGTTGGGAATATTATAAGTTGAGTTCTGCAAGCATTAGGAGAAATCTTCCATTTTATCAAGTATGGAGAGAAAACATCCAAACTTTTCTTGCAATCTACTACAGACACGCAGACTTCGTCCTTTGGTGGAAAGACCTGTGTCAGCTGCAAATAAAATTTTTTGGCGACCCTGCAGTATCTCAAGTCTCCCAGGTCTTACAGGAAGTCTTTCAGACTTGTAGTTCTGATAAATAACCTGAAGTGTACGATTTTACAGATAACTGGGTTATCCAAACAATTTATGTTGGAAATTGAAGTTTTTTAAATTCTACAATCAAGCCTTCACTGTGTTTTTCTATGTCTAGAAGAGCAAGGCCAGTAGAACAGCCTTCAGATTTGTTGGAACGGATCAAATTTGTTACACGTAAAAGTTGGTGAGTGGTCGAATGTCCATGGCGGAATCCGAACTGATCATTGGCAAAAATTTAATTTTCGTTTATGTGGGCCATCATTCTGTTCAAAATAACCTTTTCAAAAAGTTTACTGATGGAGGAAAGCAAACTGATTGGACGATAGCTAGAAGCTTCTGCAGGATTTTTGTCTGGTTTTAAAATTTGAACAACCTTAGCATTTTTCCATTTGTCAGGAAAATAAGCTAATTGAAAACATTTGTTAAATATATCAACCAAAAATGATAAGCTACTTTCTGGAAGTTTCTTGATGAGGATGTAGAAAATTCCATCATCGCCAGGAGCTTTCAGTCTCCCAGAAATTTTCGAACACGTTCTCTTGATGGAGAATGTTTTCGATATCCTGAGTAACTTGATTTTCTATTGGACTAGTAAGTCCTAAATAAAAATTGTGCGCACTTTCAAACTGCATAGCAAGTTTTTGAGCTTTTTCGCAATTAACTAGTTAGTAATAATTTGTTTTCCTCTTTCAATGCCGGTATTGGCTTTTTAAGTTTTTTCAAAATTTTAGATAATTTCCAAAAGGGCTTAGAGCCAGGGTTCAATTGAGAAATCTTATTTTCAAATTTTTTGTTTCTTAATTGTGCAAAACGTTTTTTAATCTCTTTCTGCAAATCCTGCCATATAATTTTCATAGCAGGATAGGGAATGCGTTGAATTTGCTCCTCCTCACGTTTTTAGACGGATCAAGAGTTTAAGATCATCGTCTATAATCATGGATTCACAGTTTGCAATTGCAATGCTCCTGGCTTCAACAATGGAATTTGTTAAAGTTTCAAGAGCATTGTCAATATCAAGTTTTGTTTGTAAAGGAATATTAACATCAAGATTAGAGTCAATAAATGTTTCATATATATTCCAGTCGGCTCGAAAATAATAGAAAGTGGGGCTGATAGGATTGATAATCGCTTCATGGGATATTTGAAATGTAACTGGGACATGATCAGACTCAAAATCAGCATGAGTAACTAATTGGCTACAAAGATGACTATAGTTGGTTAAGACCAAATCAATCGTAGATGGATTTCTAGAAGAGGAAAAAAATGTAGGGCTATCAGGGTATTGAATTGAGAAATATTCTGAAGAGCACTCATCAAATAAAATTCTGCCGTTGGAATTACTTTGAGAATTATTCCATGACCGATGTTTGGCATTAAAATCACCAATGACAAAACAGTTTGACTTATTGCGAGTCAATTTTCGCAAGTCAGTTTGGAGCAAATTAACTTGCTGTCCAGAGCATTGAAAAGGCAAATAAGCAGCTAGGAAAGTATATTTACCAAGCTGTGTTTCAACAGAAACACCTAAAGTTTCAAAAACTTTAGTTTCAAATGACGAAAACAATTGATGTTTCATACGCCTATGAAAGATGATTGCAACTCCCCCACATGCCCCATCAAGTCGATCATTACGATACACAAAAAAGTTAGGATCTCTTTTGAGTTTAGATCCAGGTTTCAAATACGTTTCAGTAATAACTGCTATATGCACGTTATTAGCTGTAAGAAAATTGATCAGCTCGTCTTCTTTGCCATTCGAAGAACGAGCATTCCAATTTAAAATATTTGAATTATTATTTATTGGATCCATTAGAAAAACGTAATCCAATAACAATTTGATAGCGATTTGTAGTTAGCCTCCATTTAGCCTCCAAAACAATTTTTGCTGTTGTAGGGTTCTTGGAGGCTAACTACAAAATGTTGGAGGCTAAGGTTTTGGAGCATTTTGGGGACAAACTGATAACGCCAATCGAAAGATCAGACAATTTACAATCGAAATAAGTGTAAAAACTTTGAGTTTTGGTTGAAAATTGCGGCTATATGACGAAGAACAAAATTCTCCTACCAACTTGTATGCAAGTTTGGAGGCTAACTACAGAAATCACGAAAACTGTGGAGGCTGAGGTTTTGGCAGAGTAAATTGATGAATCTAGCACACGGAAAGTTATCTGGGATCCAGATGAAGCGATTGAGGCTAAGAAATTGAAAATCCGTTGATATTTACTCAATTTTTCCTAAATCTACGGACTTTTATAAATTCATTGGATTTCCAAGCATGGGTCCCACTAAAAGTTGGAGGACACGATGTGATTTCTAATCAAGCGATCGATAACTGAAAAATGAGCATTGTTCGAAACTTCTTCTTTTTCTTGGCATTAACGTCCCCACTGGGACAGAGCCGGCTACTCAACGTTGTGTTCTAAGAGCACTTCCACAGTTATTAACTGAGAGCTTTTTTGCCTTAGTTGCCATTTTTGCATTCGTATATCGTATTGTTCGATACTCTACCAGGCAAATTCTGGAAACGACCGTTGTCGTAACGGACAATACCGTTCATCTGCCTGGCACGAGCCTCGACGACTCGCCTACGCGAAGGGCAATTCCAAAAATTTGACTTATGATTAGCCCCGCAATTAGAGCATATGAACTTGGTGGTATCTTCCTTCACTGGACAGACGTCCTTAGCGTGAGAAGAACCTCCGCAAATCATGTATTTAGCATCCATACGACAATTGTTTGTACCATGAACCCACCGACGGCACTGAGTGGGGTTCTGGTAATTTCCTCCAGGTTTCTGGAAATGTTCCCACGTCACACGGACAACGAACAAAAGTTTTGCTTTTTCTAAAGCTTCAATATTGTTTAGTTCTTTTTTGTTAAAGTGAACTAAATAATATTCTTGAGAAAGCCCTTTCCGAAAAATGCCAGATTGGGTTCTCTTATTCATATTGATTATTTGGACTGGGGAAAATCCAAGTAAAACATTTATTCCATTTTTGATCTCTTCAGGTGACTTATAGTCACTTGAGAGACCTTTCAAGACAACTTTGAACAAACGTTCAGTTTTATCGTCATAAGTAAAAAATTGTGCTTCTTCTCTTCAAGATGTTTGAGAAGAAGTTCGCGATCTTTAAGAGTTTCCGGCAAAACGCGACAGTCTCCTTTCTTTGCGATTTGGAAGGAAACCTTGATTTCCCTAATGGAATTCAAGATCTCCTGCCTAAATCCCCCAAATTCGGAACAACTGACCACGATAGGCGGCACTCTTTGCTTCCTCACTTGAATCATAGAGCCTAGGCTAGAGGCTGCTTTGATTTGGTGTTCGGAAAATTTGTCTAGAGCATCAACTGATTGCTCATTTCGATACATTTATCATTATTCTTCATTTCACCCTTGGAAGAAAGTTCGCATTCCGGAGAAACGTAATTTCTTCCAATATTGCCACGTTTAATGACAGTTTTAAAACTCACTTTTTTCATGGTTGCAGCCATATTTAACGTTCTGATGATAAATCAAAATCAGAGGCAAACATTTCACTAGAAATGGGTACATTTCGAGAATTAATACATCCTTTCGTTCTACTTAACTCATTCCTTTAGCTGGTATTCCAATCACTATTCCACGTAATGCCTCTTCAACCGCAATTATCTCATTAGTTAATTAATTGAGTAAACCTTTCCGATCTGTTCAAGTGGCTCATAAAGCACTTCGGAAATCCTGGTAACTGCTTCGCAACCAAGCGATCATAAATCTGATTCTTTCGTGTGTTTTTCTTGGTCTTACTCATCCCTCACGTTGCGCACCCCATTAATTCTAACAAACGTACAAGAAAATATGGCTTTTCCAGGAAGTCTTCCACTCGGAACGACTTCGGCACCTTGTCTTTCAACACATACACAGCCCATCATCATCACCATCGTCGTCATCATCTTTGTATTCAACCGTCGCCTTGTGCCAATTCTTGTGACGGAAAGTTTTCCCCTCTTTTCGAAAAGAAGTGCAAAGGACTCTGAAAATAGAATTAAAGAGGCGGTGAAATGATACAGGGTGAACTCCTGCGTAATCCCTCTTCTTCTCGCAGAAAAACTTTTCCGTAGCTACAGGACGGTTTTGGCAGGCCAAAAGTTTGGTCCTGGCATAAATCTTTTGGGCCCTTGGTTTGTTTGTTTCCCGGTCTGGTTAAGTTGAAGGGATTTACCGGATGGCAGAAGAAACAATTGTTGCGCCAACTTCTGTTTCTGCTTGTGAGGAATGGTGGGGACTACTTGGGATGGAGAGACTGAGATGTTAGAATTTGTTCTAAACAAATAAAATGATGGATTTTTGTGGAGAGAAGGAGGATTGGTAAATTTTCCTGGATTTTGCACCAATACTGATAATGAGTCTCCTCCAATATATTAACAATATTAATATATTGGTTATTCCACGTCAAATGTCCAAGGTATGTCATTAAGGCAGTGTCCATTTAGCACTTTACGCATAAATTGATAATAGCCTCCTCTTATCCAAACCCTTTTTAGTGACATTTTCAAATTAATCTCACATCCTTCCTTCCCTAGAACGTTACATAGTTTGTGGACGGCGCCATAAAGCATTTAAATAAGTTATAAAATCTTAACAAACTTTGAAAACTTATCTGATGTATAACCTACTGTAGTAGTTTTCGATTCTTATAGTTTTGGATTTTTGTTCAGTAGGTCATTTTTTTTTTCGTCATTTACAGTCTTTGATATTGTTAAGTCGCACAGATTGAAACTTAATTATCAATTTTTTCATTTGAGGAAAGCTTTTTAACACATATAAAAGCCATACAGATAATATTCCTAGGCAAACCCAAGTAACATTGGTAGCTGAATTACTGCTCATTCAGCTGAAATAAGCTGTATACACAATTTGTTAGCCTTCAGCTACTTATGTTGATTGGGAATAGACTATCTTAACTGATTCCGATCTTTTTGAAGCTGAAAATTCGTGTTCTTCTCAAGTAACCATTCTTGGGCGTTTTGTTTTGATTCTACGTTTCTTTTCACGATGTACCATTTCATTTTACTACGTTCCATGAGCGAAATGATGTTTGATTTGAGTTTGTTTTTACATTTAAACGATATGCATATTAGCGGGGTGCTAATTAAAAAGTGTTCAGAATAAAAGTGGTCAATCCAACGGGGATATTCGGTAATCTTGTAGATCAGGTACTTGGAAAGATTCCAACAAAAATATCGTTCACAATTCGTAAAAGATCTTCTCAAAAATCATCTCAAATGATTTGCACAAGATTTTGAGATTTTTCAGATATTCCCAAGCATGTCACCAGAAATTTGTGGGTATCTCCCAAGAATGATTTACAGATATTGTGAGCTGAGAACCTTAGGAAATTAGGGGGACACCTCTGGAAGTTTCTTTGAATATTGAAAGAAACTTGCTAATGGGCTTCTTAGAAGCCAATTACTGACCGTAAAAAATCGCTAGAAACTTCTTTCTGAAAACCTTGTGAGATATCCATCCAGAATCTTTGCCGAAAGCTGCAAAGACCCACTCAGGGATGGGGTGCGACTCAATTCTCTTTCGGTGCTACACGCGCTGCTGCGAGATAGCACCCTGAATAAGAAGGAGACGTGCACGAGTATTTTTATCTGGACTGCACCCTGCCAGTGCTGACTCGCAATGTGCTTTGGGCTGCGAGGTATCGAGTTGTCTCATTTTCACTCTTTGCGTTTCGTACACGCGTAAACGAATTCACTAGAATTTTTTCCATTAATATATAATTGTCAAACTGTGCTTTCACGATTCGATGACGAACTACAAATAACCTGGAGTTTTGTGTTTATTGAGCTCACTAAGTTTCAGACGTTTTCTAAGAAGTTTCAGAGGGTTGGTGAAAGAGAAAAGTAAGTAGCCGAGAGATTTTTGATTCAATAAGTTTTGATTGGTTAGTTTCTTCGGCAAAATTGTTCACTTTCAGAAGTTACAAAAACACGGAGAACACACGACCACTTACAGCTCACCTTTTTCAATTAAATCTAAAAATCTCTCGGTTATTTACTTTTCTCTTTGACCAACTCTCTGAAACTCCTCGGAAAATAATTGAAATTCAATGAGCTCAGTATACACAGAACTTCAGGTTATTTGTAGTTCGTCATCCAAATTCCAGCCAATTCAGCCTGCCAGAAATTGAGATACAGCTCCCTAAACTTGAGCATTTTGTATAAAGAAACAGCATTTGGTTACTAACTTTTGTCAACGACTGTAAACAGTGTCACCCAAAGCTCGTAATTATACACTGTATTTTGTTTTTTGAAAAAAAAAGCATGTTGCAGAATGATGATTTTTACAGCACGCAACGTAAATTAGGCTTGACGAGTTTCCTAATTTCAAGTAATTTACGTTTTTCATTATTTTCCATACGTGTTGACAGTTCTCCGACTACCATTCTTCTGTGCGCTTGTGTTGAAAGTTTGAGAAATTTGAGAATCCAGCGTAGCGCGGTGGAATACAAACATCAGTGTCGCTGCTCGGCGGCCAGTAAGAAAAACTGTATATTCGAAAGGTTGTCTGTACTTTTTTCCGCTGACGTCAACTGTTAGCGTTTAAGAACGAAATAAACAGTCGTTACCATATTACGATGAGTGCTGTAAAAATCAAATTCTGCAACAAGTTACGTACAATTTTTTTTTGGAATTTTGTAGAAGACCACTTGAAGGTATCAGAAATTATATACACAGCAAAAAATTCTCAAATTTACATGGCACGTAATATTCTATGTTATTCATGTAAAACGAATTTTAACTGAATATTCAACGATAAATAATGTAAACGGTGTCATTGTATTCAAAAATGCTTGCAATCTTGAGTGAAACTGAAACATTTCATGATCTTACATCCAACATTCGCCAATGTTGCATGCTTTCTTGCATCTTGAAAGTGAAATTGCAAACAAGAATGCTAGGTTTCCATGATTCTACGCTGAATATTCTGTGAAAAATAATGCACATGGATGGATGGACGGCTTGTCATTCCATGTGCATTATTTATGATTGAATTTTCAGCGTGAAAATCATGTAAACCGAGCCGTTTTGCATGAGACAATCTTTAAGAGAAGACGTTTCTTGTACAGTATCAAGGATTTTGGTAACAATGTTGGATAAAATAAATGTGTTTATGGGTTTTATCATCGAATAATACATGAGTAATGGCTTTGCATGATTGAGGCTAAAATTACGTTACGTGTAAATCTAAGATTTTTTTGGTGTGTAAGAATGTATTCACCATTATTCTATAATTTCAAAATGATTCATTACGCAATTCAAAACAGTTGCGTAATGAGAAAGCGTTGCGTAATGAATCATTACAGCACTGGTTTCAGTTGCGTAATGACTATTCCCGCTCTGCAGTGCAGGAATGTAGGCCGTTACATGACAGATTTACATGATGAAAAACAGCCTATTACGATGAGAAATTGCAAAAAAAAATGTTTTAGGCGATTTTTTGATTTTGCTGATATAGGGTAACATTGATCACCTATGTAGGGGAACTGGGTGTAAAATGCGCCGTTGGGATAAAACGTGCCACCCTTGTTTTGAACGAACGACGTGCTTTGGGACGCTGTTTTTCACCCAAGATAATGGAAAATGTACTAAAATGCTTTTCAATATATATTTTGAAGTGTTTTCTAGGCAAAAATCGTGAAAAACTCGAAAAAACATTTTTTGCTGTTTTCGTTGTAGTTTTGTGTTATTTTCTAGGTAATTTTTCAGACCGATAAACAACAAAATTTTTGAAACTATCACCGAGAATCGTCTTGTGCACTCCCATAGTTTGTATTCCATGCTTAAGAGTGTTGAATTTATCCTTAAAAAGCGTATTGAAGGATTTAAACTTTAATCAACTCGTGGAGCAAAACGGCCTCTCCTATTTCATAACACCAAAATAGCCGTTTGGGGTCATTCAAATATGACGTCCTTCAATTAGGGGAGGGGGGGGGTCTATGAAACTGTGACAGTACGTGTATAAGGTATTGGGAAAAGCGAGACAGAGGGGGGAGGGGGTCTAGAAATCCCTAAAAACGATGGACGTCATATTTGAATCGTCCCTTTCCATTCAAATTCCAGCAAACATACACACTCAATCACACTCAATCTGCTTTGCTTTGCTTGTTTGGTAATTTTTTATACTGGGTACGAATTGAAAATCATAAAAAATACCGAACTTTCAGCTTTTTGATTGAAAACTTCTGAGGTTCAGTAATAATTTTTACTTTTTACTGAACTACGGTAGCTGTCAGACCCAATTTTGCAATATTACCGTACAGGCCGAAAAGTCAATAAAAACAATTACCGACTGTTCAGTAGTTGATGTTTTTTACTGACTTGTCGTTAAAATCAAATCAAAACAAACTGATGTGCATGCGGGAAAGTGTCAAATGAGAATCTCCTGCTGTAAATTCGTCCGGTGCCGGGAGACACGGCTATGGCAACCAAATTTTTCCTGCACCTATTTTGCGATTTCTCGTAATAAGTAGTCGAAATTTAGTGAGAAACTCAACCATTTTAAGCAACCAATACGGCTCAGGACAATTTAACTGCTTACGTTGGTAAATTCGGTTGGTTTCCATACAAGAGGTAAATTCATCTGCATCATTGAGTTTGCCTCTTGTATGCAAACCAACTAAATAATTATTTTGTCACACATTTTTCGATTACTAACACTGAGATATGAGCATACCGTAGATGTTTATTCGTACGAAAAATGCATGTCGATGTTCATGTTCATGTCGATTGGGTTTTCATTTGTATTGATTACTGAAAAAAGAGTATCCGGAAAAGCAAAGCATGAAGCATGGGAAACTGGCAAGCCAATAAAAACGCTCAACAGTTTTACTGACTAAGTCAGTAATTTCCATCAATCAAAACATATTTTTGTTTACTGGGTTTTTTCGGTAAGCGTAAAAATTACCGAAAAAAACGTAGTTCCAAAACCCAGTAAAATTTTACTGGGGTCGGTAATCTGAATTGGCTGTGTAATGCCAAGCTGTAGTTACGTGCCAATTTGAACCTTACATATGCACATTTTTCGAATCGGCATTTATTTTTCTTTTTTTTAGTATCTTTATTAGTATCTCTCCAAACATTACATTCATTTCTTATATCTAGATGTCCTGTGTTATTAGACAACACTATCATCCTAATTTGGTAAAACAAATTTAAGATTTTATTAACATTTTGTTAACAACATATTACATTTCATTTGCCGTAGCAGTTCAGATTTTTTACAGGTGAGTTGATTTCACCTGCTTATAAGAGAAAAAATACGCTTTGAAATTACTTAACCTAACTTAACCTAAACATATAACGCATTAATCGTGGCAATAGAAGATTGTTACGATTTTTGCCTGAAATTATTAATTATTTTATTTGACATTTGTTCCAATGTTTCAACATTGGATATTCTATGTAACATTGGTACTATACCAGGGAGGAACTTCAGAATCATTTTCAAAATTTTATTTTGAATTCTCTGCAGAGTTTTTTTTTGGTATTACAACAGCTAGTCCATTTTGGTACAGCATACAACATGGCTGGCCTGAAAATTTGTTTGAATATCAAAAGCTTGTTCTTTAGACAACGTTTTGATTTTCTATTAATAAGGGGATAGAGACATTTTACATATTTATTACATTTGGCTTGAATGCCCTCAATGTGATTTTTGAAAGTTAAATTCTTATCTAGCATGAGCCCTAGATACTTAACTTCATCTGACCAATTTATTGGAACCCCTCTCATCGTGACAACATGTCTACTTGAAGGTTTCAAATAAAGAGCTTTTGGTTTATGTGGGAAAATTATTAGTTGAGTTTTGGAAGCATTAGGAGCAATCTGCCGTTTTTGCAAGTATGAAGGAAAAATATCCAAACTTTTTTGCAATCGACTACAAATGACACGCAGACTTCGTCCTTTGGCGGAGAAACCTGTGTCATCCGCAAACAAGGATTTTTAACATCCCTGAGGTAACTCAGGTAAGTCAGATGTGAAAATATTGTATAATATTGGACCCAGAGACGCTTCCACGTTCGAAACCATGGGTAGGACAAACGTTGGCAAATATTTTGTTTACAGTGAAGCTAAGAAAAGTTTTACTCCTATTGAATTTTATACTGGAAATCTGAAGTGTCTATATTTGAAGGACTTAAACGCAAAGGGATGTTTCCTTTTTTGTGTTGAGGAAATTCGACTGTTTCCAAGCGTTCTAATGATACTTTCAGATAACTTTTCCGCTCAATAGAAGAAATAACATAATTCTTAGAAGGCTGGCTTGTTTTTTTTTTTACCTTCATACAATTTGTATGTAATGAAACATTTCTGAAAAACTTTAAAGTTGATTTTCTTAAAATTAGTTTTTTTTTCACTCACACACTTTTGCTTCTAACCCCCTCATTATCATGCCAGTCCTTACCAGACTAAGACTTTCCATCTTTACAGGGCTGGTAGTGTCTGAGTGCCCTGAAAATAGGAAGTTAGAGACAACTTGTATGAAAAAAAGAGAACTAAAAAGAACTAGAAAAAGGACGCAATGAGACCAATGAGAAAACAAGAAAACAAAACGAAACCCAATAGGAGCCAGAAGATAAGAGTTTGATTCTTCTTAGCATCAGAGCAAACATTTCAAGATCTAAGACCTATTAAGAACCTCCAGAAGAAGCTGCGGTCGAGAAAGATTCACCCTCGCACCAAATGTACCATGTACAAAACGCTTATAAGACCGACCGGTGGTCCTCTATGGACATGAAGCATGGACCATGCTGGAAGAGGACCTGCAAGCACTTGGAGTGTTTGAACGAAGAGTGCTTAGGACGATCTTTGGGGGAGTACAGGAATACGGTGTGTGGCGGCGGAGAATGAACCACGAGCTCGCTAGGCTCTACGGCGAACCCAGTATCCAGAAGGTTGCGAAAGCCGGAAGGGTGCGATGGGCAGGGCATGTTGCAAGACTACCGGACAACACTCCTGCAAAGATGGTGTTCGCGTCGAATCCGGTTGGCACAAGAAGGCGAGGAGCACAGCGAGCGTGGCTTGATCAGGTGCAACAAGATCTGGAGAACGTGGGCCAAAATTGAACTTGGAGAGACACAGCCATGGACCGAGTAAATTGGCGTTAACGAGGTTTTATCAAATTAATTGATGTAACACCAACTAAATAAAAAAAAATAATAACCTATTTAGAATATCTTAATTTTCTATATGAATTCTGAATCTGATCTGAAATTTATCAGATAATATTTTCAGATATCATTCCGTAAATTTCTCAAGGAGTTTAACAGATTTTCCTAGGGAATTTCTCCAAAAAAATTTTTTTTTATGCTTCAAGAACTCAACCTGGATTTACCCAAGGAGAGCCACAAAAATTGAATTACTCCAATGATTGTTTCAAGAATCATCAGAACTCATACAAAAAGTCCTTACTCCTCTTAGATTTTATTCACTTATTAATCCAACCATTTTCCAGGGATATCCTGCACGGTTTCTGGTCAAAACATTTTCTAAATTTCAATCAATGACTTCTCCAGAAATGCCAAGAAATTCTAGGGATTCCTTATAAAACTATCTTTGAGAATTTATATTTCAACTAGAGATTTCTCTAAAAATACCTTCAGCAATTGTTCCAGAGATTTCGTCTAAGGTTTCCGTAGAAATTCCTCCTGTAATACTTAGAGATTTTCTCAAGTAAGTCAAAGTTTTTTTTATAGCTATGTCTCCTGAAGTAATCTCATATAAAACTAGTGGAAGTTTCAAAGTCACTGTTGATGAACAATGATCTTTGAAATAACGCCTGGACTCTTGAGAAAGTTTTAGTATATCCTAGATAATTTCCTAAGATAATCTTAAAAAAACATCTATCGAATCTCGGGATAATATTTCCCATGGTTTTCGAAAGGAATTTCTTGAAAAACATAGGACAGAATCTCTATAGAAGTATGTGTAGGAATGATCTGGCGAATTATTGAGTAACTTTTTCAAAAAAAAATTTATAAATACTGGAGAAATTCCTAGAAAAAAAGAGATTTTTTCGAAGAACTCCTTATGAATGTTGGAAGCAGAAATCGCGGATGGATTCTTATGAACAGGCAAACAGGGAATCCACATGAACAGGCGGAGGAATATTTGCAGGGTTTCTTGAAAAACCCCTCAACGATTTAAAAAACAAATCTTACATAAACCTTCGAGGATGTCCTCTGGAGAAATTCTGTAGAAATCTAAGGAAGATCTCCTAGAGTCTAGAGTAACAACCGGAGAATCTGGTGGAAATTCTAGAATAGTTTTGGAAAAGAAAATCAAAGTAATTCCTGAGGAAATAACTAAAGGTAGTAGCTGGACGTTTCGTATAAAGACGTTTAGCATAAAGGACACTTCCCATAAAACTGTTTCATACAAGAACAGGTAGCTTTTTAAAGAAGACATATACATAGTTCTCATTATGCCAAACGTCCACCAATAAAAATATGCGAAACATCCCGCCTCCTTTTGTAACAAATCTTACTGTTAGTTTCTTATCAATATTTTCAATCGTTCTTCACACGAGCTTGTATATTGAACAGATAATAATTAGTTTCATTGATTTTTTTCTTGTTGAATCGTGGGTAGGACAATCCTTTGACTGTCCAACCCAGGTGTTTTTGTGCGTAGTACATGTCCTACCTGTCCTACCCACTTCCCGCACCACTGATTGGACCCAAAATACTGCCTTGGAGAACACCAGCTCTTATAGGAAGTCTTTCAGATCTGGAGTTCTGATAATTAACCTGAAGTGTACGATTTGAATGATAACTTTGAATTATTCTTACAATGTATGTTGGAAAATTGTTTTTTTTTTTAATTTTACAATCAATCCTCCATGCTAAAAACTGTCGAATGCTTTTTCTATGTCTAGAAGAGCAAGACCAATAGAATAGCCATCAGATTTGTTGGATTTCGAATAGGCATGTATACTATAATCGAACAATACCATCTGATCAAACGCTCTTATCTATATGCAACATATTTGCAAGCATGATTGTGCATGCGTGCGCGCGAACGACTAACGCCGAGATCAGGTGGCGCGTTTTACCACGCAAAAAATAAAATTGCAGATATGCAAGCATTTTATAAAAATTGATTCATTAACTCCAGATAAAAGAAAATGTATGGCTGTTTCTACTATTTGATAGAAAATATATTTGTCTATGAGATAATGAAAAAAGGCATGTAATAATGTTCTTCATAGCTCACAATGCTTCCTTCCTTAGAAAGGCGCGTTTTACCCCCAGTTACCCTAAACAATGTTCTGTAATATTGAAAAAACGTCGTTACTTATTCAAATCATGGCTTCTGAAGCTGAACGCTAAACGCTTACAAGTATTTTACTTTTTGAGTTATCTTAAAATTGAAAACACCTCGAACCATGGAACACGCCTAAAGGTAGGCAAATTTCGAAGGAAATTCTACATTCTTAAAAGTAATTCGTTAATGTCGCCTAACTCATTTTTCATATTAAAGTTTTCACAACGGATTCGTTTTCGGCGATGCCATTTTTGGTGAGACACATTTTCCTTGCTTATATCGCTTGTAGAACTTGTATGAGATATGAATCTTCGGTAGTGTAATCAACCATTGAAATCGTTTCAAAAACTAGACAAATTTATGCATGAAGTAAACGCAATTTTCGCAAAAATCTTGATTTTCATTAGCTTATGAATATAAGAAGAAGAAGCGCAATTCATGCTTTGGAAATGTTCCATCAATCAATGATGATATGAACTATTCACGAGATGAGTTATTCCGATCAATGTTACTCCGGATTACGGTTACTTTTTCTTAGAGCATTAGGAAGGTAAAAAATATAAAAATCTCCCATATTGCACAATTCAAAATTCTGCCATATTTTTCCTTATAAAAATTTGATGACTTTAATTTTAAATATTGAAATGAAGAAGGCTCATCTCTGTTCAATTGTGATGTGATTTGAAGGCTAATACTCATCCCAACACATCCATTATAATAATTCCAACACATAAAGCTGAAACAGTGGCTTCGATGTTATTAGTTCTTCATCTCGAAAAATCCTAAATCCAATTATCACATTTCAATTTTTTGCCTTTATTTCAACACTCAAGGCAAATAAAAAGAAACATAAAATTTCGCTCCAGTCAACTCAAATGAGAAAAACAAACTATTAGCATACCATCGCCGCCACTGCCAATGACGAAATCGAACGATTTCGAAGGGAAATTATGCATATTTCGATACTTCCAGTCACCCACCCGACACGAGAGGAACAATAATGGCGACGACGATTCGGTCGGTCTCTAGAACGGCATGCGGACTCAGTCAGGCAGTTTAAAATTTATGCCCCCCCTCAAATCATAATCAATATTGATGAGTCGAAAAACGGCCACCCGGCAATGGCAAGTTGGGTTTGATTTTCGGTGCCTGGCCACACCACCAACGGCAGGAACTTATCGACAATATTCGAATTTCGTTGCCACCGATTTGCGAGTCAGATTTTCCATGTTGTATGCGCTATCATAAATTTTCACTCGACTTCCTGTTCCTGACTCCCGAGCGGAGGTTGTTCGGTTGTCTGCGTCTGTTGTCCTTATGCATCGTATTTTGCCTATTGTTTTCCACAGGCCTCCGAACAGGCTTCTCTGGTAGATGGGGTCAGCATGTACTTTAGGGTGAGTCTTATTTTTCGAATGTTCCCAAAACCAAAAAGTCGCGTGCCCCTCGGAATTCAAGTCACATAGTAATTGAGACTTCGAAGTTATAGTACGTCTACGGACTATAGAAGTATACTTTCACTCTTATTATGGCATTCTCAATTCTAAATCATAGGGTCAAGAAGGAGAGAAAGGAGAAGTATAAAAAAGTATAAAACGGTCGTTAAGAAGTTATGAATCTCTTCCAAATTTTCAAACTTTTTACTTGAAAATTTAACCACCCTAATGTCCATATCTCAAGCGCCAGGACTCATTCCAGCAAGTGCGTGGGAGCAACTCCAGCCCTGCAGTAACATACGATGCTGCTACGATTCATATTTTCGAAATTTTATGCAAATAAATCAAGGCCCAAAACTGTCTCCGCTTCGGCTCAAAAATCGCTTACGTGCACGTTATGCTCGGCAAAGTCCAATTCTCCTTGTTTCAGGGTTAGGCATGCGTTGCGAAGTGGAAAAATTAAGCATAGCTACAAAAGTGTTGGTGTTTGGTTACGATAAATTTGTTCGGAAATTAAATGGAAATGTTTTCTCTTCCTCGGCTTGGAATTAAATTGACTTGTTCACTCCAGTTTCGGAAAATATGTGTTGATTTTGGTGTTTAATCAAACTATTTGTTTTATGAGATTTGATATATGAAATTTGGTAATCTAATTTGAGATATTATTTGAATTTTATCCAAAATTATCGCCAGGTATTTGGGTGAAATTGTTGGAGTAAATCCATTGGGTATCTCTCCTAGCAGCATCATTTTGGCACCACAAAAAATATATATATTCAAATCGCATTAACTTTTTTGTTTTTCGATATTGTCGCACCGCCACTAAACCGGATCGCGCCAGTGAGACTCGCGACGCGCCTCAACTCGCGCGATTTTGAAATCAGTTTTTTAGTGTGGCGCTGCATTCTTACGATTTTTATGAACACAGCGCACTATTCACATATTAGCTGCGACGCACCGGGCCCGAGAAAACAATAATTATAAATAAATGTTGGTCTTGATTTCTACCGGATACATAATATTTTCGAATCCCACCGGTCGAGGATCTTTTCGGGTTGGAAATTTTCTCGACTTCCCAGGGCATAGAGTATCTTCGTACCTGCCACACGATATACGCATGCAAAAATGGTCATTGGCATAGTAAGCTCTCAGTTAATAACTGTGGAAGTGCTCATAAGAACACTAAGCTGAGAAGCAGGCTCTGTCCCAGTGGGACGTAATGCCAGAAAGAAGAAGAACATAATATTTTTGCACCATATTTTCACAAGCTCTCATATATTTTAGAATCATTGTCATCTATGGATCTGCAGATATTCCTTGAGGGACCGACGCGTAGTCATAACCCATGTTAATATCTCAGGTTACAGAACTTTTCTTATTTTCGACTTTTCGCTTTCGAAACAATATTTTTATGAGAGCATGTTGTGAAAAAATGAAAAAAGCCGACCGTTTTGGAGACAGGGAACTTTTATTTCGCTATTACTACTCTGGCCAGATAAAGGTATTGTAATCTTTAAAAACATCAAATTGTAACTTGGAGATTCCTTGTTGACAACTCAGCCGATTTATGTATTTAAGCCGATTTATATTATGCCGATTGTTATTATCTGACATTATATAGTCCTTCTTTTAGTTTTTTGATAAATTTATTGAAAACAAAATGGCGGCCACATGAATTTTATATGGGAAGTGTCGGTCCCCAAGGAATATCGGAATATCTTCAAAACCAGATATGATCTATATTGATCACAGATTCGGAAAACTGAAGAGATTTTTATGAACCTGTGGAAAAATGATGCAAAAATATGGAGAAATATTTTTTGTGGTGAAAAATGAAATGCTCGAGAGGGGTTAATTTATATCTTAAAATCGAAGACGAACCATCCACAGGCTGAAAGTCTCGATAGTAAAGAAATTAAAAAAAAAAAATATCACAAAATATGAAGAAATTTTTAACAATTTCAATTTATGCTTCAGTTGAGTTCTGGAGATTATTTAATAGAAAAATCCATATAAATTTCTGTCAAACGGCTATCTTTTAGAGATGTTCTACAAATTCACGGGCTTGAAATTTTTGTTTAGTTCACATAATGAATGCAACTGTGAAGAAATCAGATAATCCGTTGATCCGTTCTCGAGCCACATCGTGATTTACAAACACCATTCCATTTATACAATAATAATAGATATTGATACATCGAAAGAAGAGTTGATGGTGTTAACTAACATTGTTTAAGTAAATTTATGAATAGTGAAAGCTTGACCACTCAGCTTGACCAGATTGATAATTACTAATTGAATTTAGCAATATGTATTATAGATTGATTCCCGAGTAGCATACATGTTATAATTGAGGCAGAACAACTCTTATATAACCGGATCTGGTCATATAAGAGTTATTCTGCCTCAATTATAACATGTGTGCTACTAGGGTTATAATTGATATTTTATAATCATCATACATGATTATTTAACTTATTTGATAACCATCAATAGAGGACTGTGATTGTCACGTTTTTTTTCGCGTTCTGCGTGATGTGTTTTTCGCAATTTTGGTAGTGCTTCGACCGGTACCACGCCTTCCGAATAGTTTTTCTTGCGTTTGTGATAATTTTCTGATAAGATTCTGATGAGAAATTAAAGCAATTACATAGTTGTAACATTTGATTATGACATTCAGAGTTTTTTTTCCATTCATTTTGAATTGTGGAAACCGCTTCGATTATGATCCTTGTGTTAGGTGTAGGATGATTTTTTTAATCCAGGGTGAGCTGTTCAATTTACTATTTTCGTACAAAGTGATTGAAATTATTGTGGAAATCGTGCCTTTATTCGACGGTACACTTAAATGGAAAACACATGTGGAAAAAGATAGGATTTGGTGAGTTTGTTCTAAACAAAGTACATACTTATTTTCAATGGAACTAGGGCTGTTTTAGAAGGTAGGTCAATTTGTTTTCTCGTTTCAGAGAGCAACCAATGGCGCTTAAACCAAAGCTTTTTAGCTAGGACTCAGGTGGAAATACCTGTGCCACATCCCTAGAAGACTCGCGTATGGAGTGACATTAAATTTCTTAGCAACGTCACTCCCAAACATTAAAATCCGGTCGTATCACTTTTCCCTTCCAATTATCCAACTCCTTGAAATCTATGAGGGCGTCGGTGAGCCGCTGGCCTCTCTTTGAGTTAGTGTATCATCATTATCCTTTCTTTCTACGTAACCACCTAACGGAGAAGATGTCTTCCGATTGAACAGCTATTTCATCCAAAATTTGGTTACCAGACGTACCGTAATCCGGGGGCAAATTGATCGCTATTTTACAATTTTTCGTTTGGTTGTCCTTCGGAATTCAAATATTGTCAAATAAATTTCGACAAAATCGGTACTCCATTGATCTTTTACAATTTATGTAATCGACTTTTCATTAAATAATATTTAACATATTATAAAACTACACAGCAAAAAAATCTTAAATTTACATGGCACGTAAACTTCTATGATAATCATGTTAAACGAGTTATAACTGAATGTTCAGCAATAAATAAAGAAAACTGTCTCATTGCATTCGAAAATGCTTGCAATCTTGAGTGAAACTGAAACATTTCATGATCTTACATCCAACATTCGCCAATATAGCATGCTTCCTTGCATCTTGAAAGTGAAATTGAAAACAAGATCGCTCAGTTTACATGATTCCACGCTGAATATTCTGCCAAAAATAATGCACATGGATGGATCGTCGGCTTGTCATTCCATGTGCATTACTTATGATTGAATTTTCAGCGGGAAAATCATGTAAATCGAGCCGTTTTGCGAGCAACATTCTTTGAGAGAAGACGTTTCGCGTTCAATATAAAGGAATTTGGTAACAATGTTGGATATAATAGATGTGTTCATAGGTTTTATCATTGAAGAATACATGAGAGATGGTTTTGCATGATTGACTCTAAAATAACGTTACGTGTAAATCTAAGATTTTTTTGGTGTGTAGTTTTAGTGAGTGAAATTGATTACAAAGCATGTTTTAGAATAAAACATTTTCCTGTTTACTAAATTTGGGTAACCTGAATCTGAAAATTGTGTCAAATTTCTTACAACTGGAGTATTTAAAAATTTTATTGCAAAATGGAACTTTGACTTATACGCCTTAATGTAGGCAATTTCCCTTGTAATAAGCATAGTATTTGAGAATCAACGGTTTCATGAGAAAAATACTATACTTGGTATGCTGTATGATATCAAAAATGAGTTCAGTAGTTCATACATGAGCCTATACAACATTTTATATACTCGAAGTTTACATGTAGGCTTATCACCAGTGCACTATGGTCCAGGAATCAGTTTTACGCGGAAAGATGCATTTTGAGCTTTAGAATGAAACATTAGACAAAAATGGTCTTCTACAAAGTTGTTTGTATTAGTTAGGCCCTTTGTTTGGTGTTATTGAAAATGAGGGTGTACCACATTTTCATAGAAATTGTGTAAGTAACTTTATTATTTGTAGAAATTATATTATACATGCATCAGCAAAGTTGTAGACCATTCAATTTCATGCAACTTTGCCGAAACAAGTTTTTTTGTATCTCTTAAATTGACCGATTTAGAGCTATTTTCCTACGGTGGCATAGGGTTGTCCGAACAAAACTGGTTTTCTGGCTCTAGAGTTTTCAATTCAAATTTCTCATCAAAGTAGTCTATGAAGCACTTTTAGACCTTTGAAAAATGCGTAATGGATGCACGCGTTCATTCTTTGACTTTTAGCGGTGCCGTGTTATTTATGTGATCATGGAAACGAGTGAATTCGGCACCGCTCAAACGTCAAATTAGTGAACTCGTGCATTGGTCCATTTGGGGAGTGAAGAAATTCGCTATCTCCTTCCGTTTGGGAGTTATTGTTGTTTATCTCTCAAAAACATGCCTACTTTGATTGTGAATATCTCTGATTGGGGAGTAGACCTGTTCATATTTAAAAAAATGTCTGGAAATCTACCGGTCAAGCAGTATTCGGAATTCTCATGCTAAGAACAATGTCTGGTCAAATTTTCAGCTCATTTGATAAAGATTTCAGTATGCTTCAAGTTGAAAATGTGTTTTTGGGCTTATTTCAAGGTTTGAAAAATCATAACTAGCATGTGGAAAATCAAAACCACTTGCTATTACCACTATTTGAAAGCTAATTCTATTCTGTCAAAGTTTGTCGAACACGCTAACAAGATTAAATTGAGTTTTAACATTTTCTGATCCAAATTTGTACTCCGCTGTACCCAGAAATCACAGTTTTCTCAATATACATGGTATATAAAACATGCATTGGTATTATTTTTTCAGGTCCTCGTCAGCGGGAATCAAACATAATACATTTATGAATTCATTGACCATCAACAGATTACATGTTGCTAAAGGCAATAAATTACAATAAATGCCCAAAGATCGAGCAGCGCATCGCAACCTGATGATAGTTAAATCATGCATGACACATGTACCGGAAACGAATGAATTGAACAAGTTAGCATTGCTTTTTCTTTCCGAGTGATGATTGTTTTGATCGCATTTCACTGATCATTTAGAACGATTTGAAAACAATCATCATCATCGACTGAGAAAAGGCAGTGCTAACGTGTTCATTTTTTGTATTCATTGAAGCTCACGATGGTGCTCTTGGCTCACCCACAGTGCTTCATAATTACCTATTTTTTATAATATATTTTCGTAAGATAAATGATTACTTTGAACGGGATTGACTTTTAGATATGCATTGTCATCATGTCTGGAAATTAAAAATCCGACATTTTCATGCAGGCATGCTGTTCAGTGAAAACAATTCCCGAAAAAAGAGATTTTCAAGAACCTCGAGATACAAACCTCAACCAAACTATGTTAAAACTTGCTCCAATCATAAAATTGTGTTCGGCAAAAGTTCGTAGAATTGGATAAGCTACTATGTAAAAGTATTTTTGATGAATTTTGATGTTTCGTTCGGTAGTTATGATTTTTTGAAGCTTGAAAATAGCCCAAAAACACATAATTGATTTGAAGCACAACTAAATTTACTCTAAATTGAGTGAAATTTTGGCCAGAAGTTCATTTCGCAATGAAAAATCAAAGTATTGGTTGACTGGGGAGTTTCCAGACATTTTTGAAAATATGAATAGGTCTATTGGGGAGACATAAAAAATATCTTCTGACGGCATTCAAAAGACAAAATAAATAATTGTATATTATATCGATAAATTACAGATGTGTTATATTTGTAACTCTAATAAAATGTCTTGAAAAACAATCACAAAAACTTAAATTACTTTTGAGCTTAAATAGATATCAACAATTTTGTATGAAAATTTGGGTTTTGGTCAGTTGTAAAAGTCGTTCATATACGACTTTGGCGAGAAACTAATATTAAAAAAACTAGAGTTGATAAACTTACACCCGACATTTTTTATCGATTGGCAACAAAGTCCACGACACAGGTTGTATGATATACTTGCCAATAGTCTAATCAGTCGATTGACAATGGAAAACCAAAGAAAGTCTACGCTTTTAGTTCAGAAATTTGAAGAATGGTATTGTTTACATTTGAAAAATTTCTGACGGCTTCAATTTCTGTGTGTAACGTGTTGTAACGGTTTGATGGATGAACAGATTAAATTAAGAGCCAGTTCGCGAGAGCCGCAACCCCTTCTTGTATCGATGTTCTTCGATCAGGCTGAAATTTTCAGGGATCATTCTTCTATATAAAATAAGATGTTTTGCAAAATATTAGATTTTTATATTAGGGGAAAGTGGGTCAAAATGACCCCCAATGATTTCATGTCACTAAACATGCAAAATCACAAAAACTGATATAACTTTAGTAAAAGTGCACGGATTATGTTGAAATTTGGCATGATTACTCTACGCTATATAAAATTTAAGGTAAGCATGGTATATAAGTTTTGAAACTACTTTAAATCGAGAAAAACAAGTTTTTTGTAAAAATTTTAGTGATCTTCAAATCGAATTTTTTCTTGCCAACCGAACTAGGTAAAAAAACTAAATATGATGTTTTGTAGGGCAACTCATGGGCTTTCATTTGAGGTGTAATCCAGATATGCCGTTTCACAAATTTTCGAAAAAAACAATTTTTTTCGGGGTAGTGTATGAACTTGAGCCATTTTGCGAGTACCGCAACCCCCTTACCTACACTTAAACCAAAGCTCCATTATATTTTAAGTGCGGTAAACAGATAAAAGAAAATGTGCTGGCCTCAATATAAGTTTATGTGCCGCTTTTAAGTTGTATTTGGTGACTTTAGAAAATACTTTAACCGCACATAATTTTGAAATGCATCACCATTTTATATACAAGCATTTACATAAAACCTATTAATGTTGTTAATAAATTTTATGAGTATTATCTCATAGTGTAGAACTATCAATACTTGCACATATTTTCAACTGTTCACATTGTAAACAAGATTTCAATCAACCAAGCAGATGTCAGAAAACAGCTATAGTTAGCAGCTAAAATGTTTAAACTTTCGGACGATCTGCTGTCGGCTTTTGTAAGTATCTTTCAGAATTCGATTAAATTTAGTGCATTCAAAACCCTGTTCATTTTAACAGATATTTTCTCTAACGCATCGAAGCTTTCAACCTAAGCAAAGGGGGTTGGTGGCTTGGCATTGAACGCCTGAGAACCGATTAAAGTGAAGTAGCAATAGGGTCCTAAAGCCCTGTCTCAATTTTGGTACCAAACGCTTGAGTTTAAACCAGAAACACATGTTTACGCAATTTTTAAATAATTATCGTTTGTTTAAGCCCAAAAATCGATTTTTGAGATTTTGTCATACCCCTTGGTTTAAACTCAAATTTTGGGTATATTTTGTTTTCCGTGTCCCTTCCGAAATGTCAGATAGGAACAATCCCAGTGGTGAAACTAAAACCCCTGTGGGATTTTTGTCGACAAAGTGAACGTCAAACATGGTCAAAAGTGTCAAGGTTCATATTTGGAACTATTTTTAAAATTAAAGTTTAAAGATGTTTTAGCAGTTATTTGAGCTGGAAAAATTGCTAAAGTGGCTGAAAGAACATGCTCTTTCGTATTATTAAATAAAAAGAAGAATTCATTTAAAGTTTTAGGACCCAATTCCGCCATCTTGCAGGAAGCAAAGATTTTCACCAGCAAGTGCAACAGGACAACTCTGTTTAAAGAAATGTGGTCACCAAAACAACGAAGGTTTACGGTGAAATCCGATAACGTATTCGGTCGGTTCACTGTCGTGCAATTCTGGAAGTATCGACAAGATGTACGGCTTCGGGAGTTCCAAGCACTGATGGAAGGCATTCTAAATCACAGTACTACATCAATATGGATAAAATTATTACCTACGGTGATGCAGCACAAAGCTGAGAAAGGTAGTTTCCCCAGTGTTTAAAATATGTAATAAAAACCATATCTAGTTTACAAATATTTTGTCGTTTTTTTTACATTCATTCATTACGCAACATCTGAGACGATTAATTTATAGTACATATCCCATGTTTATTAACCTTCCGCGGATGTTAAGAAAAACAACTTAATAAGATACTGGGGTCATTATGACCCAGAAATGTATACCCCTATAAATCAGCGAAATATCAACCGAATAATGAAATTTATGCCGCATTCGAAAGATATACTCCTCAAGATTCTGATCACTACCTGGAATACCGGTTCCGGATCCAGTGGCCACCGGGAATCGGCTACGAAGGGGACCATGTTGGCCACGTGGAATTTCAGTACACTCAGTCCAGAAATCTGCAGTCATCACCAAATTGTATAAGATGCAGGCCATATAGGAATGTACTGTCTTCAGCAAACTTGCTTCGGGGACCAAGAACTTTCACATGGGATACAATTTAGTTCAGAACTTGACCACCGCGTGGCGCTAGCGTCGATATGAACTTCCGGTATGGGCTAATTATGCGATAACTCGAGATTGCGAGCACATAGAAGGATGCTGTCTTCGGCAAAGTTGCTCAGGAGAATATGGACTACCACATGAGATACAATTTAGTTCAGAACTCGACCACCGCGTGGCGCTAGCGTCGATATGAACTTCCGGTAGGTACTAATTAAGCGATAACTCGAGATTGCGAGCACATAGAAGGATGCTGTTTTCAGCAAAGTTGCTCAGGAAGATAAGAACTTCCACATGAAATACAATTTAGTTCAGAACCCGACCGCTGCGTGGCGCTAGCGTCGATATAAACTTCCGGTAGGAGCTAATTATGCGATAACTCGAGATTGCGAGCACATAGAAGGATGCAGTCTTGAGCAAAGTTGCTCATGAGGATAAGCACTTCCACATGAGATACAATTTAGTTTAGAACTCGACCACCGCGTGGCGCTAGCGTCGATATGGACTTCCGGTAGAGGCTGATTATGCGATAACTCGAGATTACAAGCACATAGAAGGATGCTGTCTTCGGCAAAGTTGCTCAGGAGGATAAGGACTTCCACATGATATACAATTTAGTTCAGAACTCGACCGCTGCGTGGCGCTAGCGTCGATATGAACTTCCGGTAGGAGCTAATTATGCGATAACTCGAGATTGCGAGCACATAGAAGGATGCAGTCTTCAGCAAAGTTGCTCAGGAGGATAAGGACTTCCTTATGAGATACAATTTAGTTCAGAACTCGACCTCTGCGTGGCGCTAGCGTCGATATGAACATCCAGTAGGAGCCAATTATGCGATAACTTGAGATTGCGAGCACATAGAAGAATGCAGTCTTCGGCAAAGTTGCTCTGGAGGATAAGCACTTCCACATGAGATACAATTTAGTTCAGAACTCGACCACCGCGTGGCACACAGATATTGTCCGTGCATTAGAATTATAGTCCCTACTTCTTCAAACTAGAGAATCAAATGAAACAAATTGTTCAATTCGACTCCATATTTTTCTTGTCTCGATCATTGTCAGATCATTCTCGGCAACTGGGAAAACCGAGACTTGTCACTTTCAACAAGGTTTAAAATTTAATAAGGACTAATAAGTGTTCCTTTCATTACTCGAACATCCGGTTCTCTTCGTTTGAAGCAGTCAGGACTAGGGTTCACTGGTATATCTTTTCTCCATAACGCACCACGAAAATGTGACGTACCCGCGTTATGGGTCATTTAGAAGGATGCTGTCTTCCACAAAGTTGCTCAGGAGGATAAGGACTTTCACATTGGTTACAATTTAGTTAATAACTTGACTACCGCGTAGCGCTGGCGTCAGTATGAACTTCCAGTAAGGGCTAGTTATGCGATTACTGGAGATTGTGTGCATATAGAAGGATGCTGTCTTTGGCAAAGTTGCCCAAGAGGATATTTTTTTGTCTCTTATAATGAGATTTTTAACCCATAGCAAGTTTATCTTGAGACCAACGGCTTTGAGATCAAAAGTGACCATCAAGGGTATGTGATTTGATCCCAGGTCTTCAGCGTGAGAGGTTTGTGAACCAACCACAATATTAGGGTCCGTCTCACAAAAGAATAAGGTATTCCACTTGGGCTACAGTTCAGTTTAGAATTCGACCACCCGGTGGATTTGACGTCGATTTGTATTTCCAATAGAGGTTAATTATTAGAGGGCGGTGAAATTATCTATTTTTAAAACTCGGTCTTTTTTTACAAAAAATGTTTAGGTTTCGAGTCAGATTCGGATTTGAACAGTGGATTTTTTTTCAGGTTCGGATCAGGTCTGAGTACGGGTCGAGTCCGGGTTTAAAAAAATTAAGTAAGTCGGGTACGGGTCGTGTTTGGGCTCACGACCCGTACCCGACTTACTTAATTTTATTAAACCCGGACTCGACCCGTACTCAGACCTGATCCGAACCTGAAAAAAAAATCCACTGTTCAAATCCGAATCTGACTCGAAACCTAAACATTTTTTGTAAGAAAAGACCGAGTTTTAAAAATAGATAAATTCATCGTTTCTGATACATAAGGAAGCTTTCCGATTGTTACTCTTATCATAACTCTTACTAAAGTCCACCTTAATCCGCATTTTTACAAGCCCGATTCCGACGTACTCGAAAAAAAAATTCTAGCCTTCAAATCCGACCCGAACCATTCGAGTTTGGGTTTGAAAACCCGAGACCCTACTTATAGAAGGATGCTGTCTGCGGTAAAATTGTTCGAGAGAATAAGGAATTAGTCATGATCATACGTTTAAAATTTAACCAGCATTTGGTGCTGGCGTCTATATGTATTTCCAGAAGGAACTCTTTTTTGAAGGTTTTATCTTCGGCAAAGTTGTTCAGTTTTTTTTTTGATTCTGCGTAGTAAATTCCTTGTGACGCTCGTCATTATATTGCTCTTATATGATATGAACTACACGATCCGACATGAAATATATGTTACGATATAAACTACAGTTGACTCTCCATAATATATTCAAGGGACCATCGACTTATAGAATTATCAAATAATAGAATATACCGACACAAAATCGAAGGAACAAATTTCTGTATTTCCAATATTTTAATTATCATTTTTGCAAGAAAGCAATATTATTCTGTTGATATTTCTTTACAAACTATTATTTGAAAACATTTTTCGAAGTGCTCGAAAAATCACGTTATTTTTACTGACAATAGTTTTTATCATTTTCATGTAATTACAACTTGTAAGTATTTATTCACCTTCAAACAAAAATTAGATCACGTTTCCCCAAAACATAAAAAAAATAAAATAGATATCGAGTTATGGAGAGAAATTCACATCTCACGTAACATCAACTTGTGGAGATATCGAGTTACAGAAATATCGACTTATGGAGAGCACAATGTATGGAAATTTGAAGGAACTGGAAAATCCGTCTAGTTATAGAGTATACCGGGTTATAGAATATCGAGTTGTGGAGAGTCGATTGTATATAATATAAAATGAGCTCTATGATATGATATGAACTATATTGTAGTCACTTCTAAAATTCCAACAAGAGTTTAGATACAGATAACGTCATGAAGTTGCAAAAAAAAAAAAATTACTTCTAGTTTTCTTTAGAAGTTGTTGCAGTATATGTGCACTTTAGTTTTTAATTGGATCCGGAGGAATATTATGACTTTATACCAGTATTTCCTTCTGGATTTCCTCCAAAAAGTTATCTGGATCTCAAGTCGTAGTTCACATCGGAGGTATTCAAAGGATTAAGTCCAGTAACCTTAAATGATTTGTATGATGGATTCAACAGTTATTTACCGAGAGCTTATCCGATGGAATACAAACCCATGCCCTTCTGTCCTCATCCTCTCGAAATATCTCCAGAGACTCCCTCAGATATTTCTCCAGGAAATCCTTCGAAGATTCCTCCAAGTATTTTATCAGAAAATAATCCAAGCTATTCTTTACCTTAAGCTCTACAATGATTTCCTCTGGGGTTCCCTAGGACTTTTGCCAGAGATTCTTTCAGGAAGAACTTTTGTTCGCCATGCATGGAATATCTTCCTCCAGGGAGTTGACATGGAATTTTTACAAGGATTCCATCAAGGAAAAATATGTATAAGGATTTCTTTAGAGATTTTGCAAAGGTTTCCAGCAAAGGTTTTTTATTTATTAGATTTTGCAAAGGTTTTTTATTGGGATTCCTAAAGGAATTTTTCCAAGGATTCCTCCAGGATTCGTTTCAGGAATACTTCGAAATTTCTCCAGGGATTTTTTAAGTTATTTCTTCTGGTATTCCTCTATAAAATTTTCCACAGACTTTTCCAAGGATTCCTCCAGGAAAGTGTCTACAAGGATTCTTGCACAGATATCTTCAAGGCATTCTCCAGGAATTCATCTTGGAGTAACACTTAAAACAATTTCTTCAAAGATTACTAAAGATGTTTCTCTAGTGATATCTTCAGAATTTCTTCCGAGGATTCCTCCACCGATATATACAAAGATATCCCCAAGCAGTTCTCTCGAGATTCGTTCAGAAATTATTCCGGGATTCCTCCAGGGATGATTCTTCGAGAAAATTCTACAAGGATTCCACAAGGAATTTCTGCAGGTGTTCTAA